>NC_043008.1:29675669-29700669 GCF_006345805.1 Octopus sinensis | reverse complement strand
TCGTTTGTAATTGGGTGGGACTCAACGTTTCCTTTGGGAGAATTTTATTGTTCATTGTTCTTGCGCCCAGCTCCACTTGGCCTTTCTTTTGTGTTTTCCCTTTTTTGTTTTGATTGGCCCTTGAGGCCAATAAGTATAAAAGATCATCATGATGATGATCATCATCACGTAAAGTGTTTCTGTGATAAATAAATTTCGATATGAGATATTCCAATAATATTGTCGTCCTGAAAATTTGAAAACTTTCTAGACATGATATCCTGTGTACTTTGTCAATGGCCATTTCAATCAATTTTTCGATGTTTTATGTTCGCTGCATCTTAGAACTTAATTCTCGTAACTTAAACTAAAGGATCAATTTTTAACAAACTGCTTATTTTCCATTTTCATATTTTTTAGTGATTTGAAGGTTTTATGCTTCCTTTGGCGTTATGATATTACCAGTTAAGTGACATGAATCAGTACACAGGATTTGGCTTTGATATCCCATCGTTTTGCACTTATCTTTTACCTCGTACATACCTAAAAATCCCAATATAACCACACAGATTTTATAACACATTCTCTTAGAAGTGCTTAAACCAGTGTAATGCACTTAGGGTTTTATTCTCTTTGCGGCATTCAAGCCTTACTTCATAATATATTCCGACGTAATCAGCGGGTCATTTACAGTATGTTCGATAATCTCATAAACTCCTGTGGGTATGTAGTCATCGAACATATTCTGCATCTGAATATATTTATAGGGCTTTATTCTTCCGACCTAACTGTCAAGCTCTTTTTATCAGTGATCTTTCGAACTGTTTGGTGGCTATGTTTTTCACAATGCAGCTGATGCAAATATTCATGGAATTTTATAAGGAGATATCTTAGTCCTCATCTTCTGTTCGATTTAACCTTTTTATTCTGCTTTGAATTTAATTTTTCAACAACTATTTTTGTATCCGTTTCCCTGCTTTATTATGTTAAAGATATATTTTTCAATGCAAAAGAAAAACATGTATATTGTTTCTCATTTGTATAGTGAGTGCAATATATTTCGGATTTTATAAAGGACGAATTGTTTTTTTTGCCCAGGACACTAATAGACGCTCTAAATCCTGTGCTTTTGCAGATAACAAACCGTGTTTAAATATTTTTTATTTAAGTCTATTTAGTTATATAAATGCTATTTGTCAGATTATGTAGATACGATTTGTTTTCAGATAAAATGCAATTTCAGTATTGAAATATGACATATTACGTTAACTTACATGGGATCATCCGTTTGTTACCTTTTTTAATGTACCACTTTCCACTGGTAGAAATGCAAATTGATTATAATATTTTAAGTTATCTATATTCGGGTGGTTTGCAAATGAACGTATTAATTAGAAGTAGATTTATAATATTCGAAAAATAATCATTGTGGTAAATCGCACCGAGGACAATTCCTTCATCCCCTGATAGGTTAACAGAATAAAGAACAGGTGAAAAACAGGGACCGATGCTTATAACTGAAGGAATTTTGCCTAAATTAAAAACCATTCCTTCCTATAGCTCTTCCGCTTGCAGCAAATAATGCTAATATTTCTATGTGTGGTATTTTTGTTGCAGATGCTTATATATATTTTGAAAATTCAATAAAATATAGTTAACCTATGCTGAAAAATTTTAAATGGCTATATATTGCAGAATTTTTATTAGCACAAAAGATATTTATATTTTGACAGAATTGAAAATGCTGCTGGAAGATATTCGATTATTAGGAAATAGTTTCATATGCTGGAAGCAAATGTATATGATTACAATAGTGTGTACATATATTTAAACGAGCTTATAAACCATACGTCAAATATTACGTGCATGCGTGCTTAGATATTTACCGATATTTGAACATTTGCAGAATTTAAATCGCCGCCGAACTGGTTTTATTTTACTCTGAGCAGCTGTTTTGATTGATGAGGCAAGTAAGTGAATGTGTCTTCATTGATCTGAGATGTGGAAGCCAAACAACGTAATGGTGGGATATATATGAATGTATTTGTATATATGGTTGTAAACGCGCTTATGTATGTATGTGTGTATGTATGTATGTATGTATGTATGTATGTATGTATGTATGTATATATCTATATATTATCAATCTATCTATTATCTATCTATCTGTATATAGTCAAGCATAGTTTTATATCTATATAAATATACGTCTATATTTGTATGTAGCGCTATCTACTTACCTATCATTATGAAAATGTAATATAGGTCTTTTGTTATCTGTGAGAGTGTATGCAGTACATTCTGCAAATGAAGTATAGCCCTAATGGTATGCTTAGATACGATAAATTGCTAGTTCTCTAATCCATTGTCAATTAACATATTCATTTCTATCACTAAATTACGCTGACACTTACATATGTGTGCACGCGCGTGCTTGTAAGTATGTACTTGCGTGTGTGTGTCGCGCACACACCAACACTTACACACACATACACACATTCAAGTATAGACATGCATATGTATGAACATATATATATCATTCATACAAATATATAGATATATGTTTGAAGTTCAAAATTTATATTACGAATTATGATCTGAGGGCAATAACACCACTATGGAAATGGTTTAAAGTTTAAATGAATGAGTTATTAGGTGATATAAAAATGCTGCTTAATTATTTACAAATATCATGGGGGCGAGAAGCACGCAGAAAAGTTAGTGCGCCAGTAAAAATGCTTAATGTCAGTTTTATAAGGTACTAGCAGTATCGCCCGGCGTTGCTCAGGTTTGTAAGGGAAATAACTATAAAGCATTTTTAGAGAGTTTATAGCCAAAAAATAGCAAAAAAATAGAAAAAAAATTATGGTAAATTTTTTTTTGAGAGTAAAAAAAGGTTGAGTTGCGTCCCCTAGACAGTCTGTGGTTTATTTTTTTTGATTCTCGACCCCATGTCGAATTTATCGATTTTTTTCAGAACTGGGGGAACTTTTAAAAATTTTCGCTGCGTTAGTTTTGAATTATGACATTGGGCTATGTGTGTGTCAAGTTTCATCAGAATCGGTTGAAAGCCGTGGTCAGAGTGAGGGTACAAGCAAACAGACACACAGAAACACGCACAGACAAACTTCCGTTTATATAGAGAGAGATTTACTTATTTTAGATTCTATACGAAGTTGACTTCACTTTTCGTATTCTCGGGATAGATACAATAACTATAATTCATTGAATGGGTGAAGGTAATCGTCTAATATTCTCCCCGCAAAACTTCTGGCCTTGTTTAATATATTTTTAGTTTTAGCTGGATAATAGACGGAATGTAGCGGTAATTGTGAAAGAAATTAGCATAGTTAATTTTAAGATAAGTGACATTAATTTCCAAAGTTCATTTACATAGTTACTACATGCATATAGAAAATAAAATATGAAAAATGTTTGCCAATTTCGCCGGTGTAATTATTAACTGAAATTAAAGGACGTTAAATAACAGACCTAAAATATATAAATTAGGGTTATTTACTTAACATTAGTGAATATGGCTCGAGCCATTATTACTTGCTGGGGAGAATGACAAAAACCATGTTCGACGGTCACAGTCTGATTTTCTGCTTTGTCGACTTACACGCACATGCATGTAATACATCTATTAACACATTCATACAGCTACGCACACAGTGGGTACCACCGTACACGTTACATTGATCGGTTTTCTTGACAGGTTATATTTTCCCTGTTATTGTAAAATCAATGTTAGTCTAAAATGTTAATCAACTAGATATGAATGTTACCATAGCTGTTTCATTTCTAGATCATGCAACCAAGACAATTCTCTTTTCAAATACGTCCTAAAAAGATATTTTGATATTTTTTGCGGTTTATTTTTTGTCTATCTAGGTATAAATACTTTATATCCCCGTTGATCAATAACTGTTGTTATTGATCAGAACAGGTATAATATTTTTAGTCTGGCATATACTTGGAAGATCTTAGCCTCTGTTCACTATCAGACCGATGACAGCTTTCTTTTTAGAAGTCTTCCATCCGACTATTCCCTTTTCATTACAGCATGCAACAGTTCGCGCGGCCTTTAGCCGCTGAATGATAGTGGTAACTGATATATCAAGGGCGTTGATATATAACTCAAGGGTTTCGCAAAGCAATTAAATACAGCTCTAATACATGCATTTGAAATGGATTTCTTTCATTGCTAGTACTTGTGGAATGTGGAAAATTCTTACTTTGTATAGATATTTTGAGGAAGTCATAATAATCAGTTCCTAAGGGCGGTAGCAGAGTAATATTCCTTTTCCTAACAAAGTGGTAACTAGTGGGTTAATGCATGTGACATATAAATGTAATATGCACAGACATTTCTCATAATTCAAAATAGCAACTTACATATAGTTATCACAGTTACACACACACACACACTCACACTTACAGACATATATATTTATGTATATGTATATAATATTATAATCATATATATAGCATATAATTATGCGTATATATACTATTAAATTATACATATATAATATTAAAATGATATATATATATATATATACGTATATACATACACACAGACATATATGCGTGTGTACGTGTGTGTGTGGGGTGGTGGTGGTTGGGTGTGTACATAACGTTTGGTTATTAACGAATGTTCTAAATATATAAAAAAAGACATTCACTAAAATTTTAATAATTCCCCATCGAATGTACGCAATGAAGCGAACAAATTTTCGAAAATGGAACGATAAAAATAATCCGTGTTATAAAGTAACAGGTGTTGCAGACGTATTCACTGTATTCTTCATTAAATATATAAATCCTCTGAACCGAAAATATAGATCAAATATATTTCATTCAGAAAATACTGAAAACATTGAAAATAACGTTTATTGTCCGTATATTCCAATTTTCTGAATGGGACTACTTCTTCGCAAATATCATGTTTCTAGATATGCAGTAGAAATAATTATAATATAAACCTCGAAATAAGTTAGGCATATCCAATTCATTTTTTCATGAATATCTTCTATTCCCTGTCTTATTTCAAAAACATTAATACGCACCGCGATTTATTTTACATAATAACAACAGTATAATATTGTCTCGATGTTTCAAATTTTGTACAGTGTGTATGTAGAAATTGCTCGACTTGAGTCAGAAACTTGCATACTATTTTACTGGCTATTCGGTATTGTATTCATATATTGAAGTGCTATGTAATCTGCTTAAACCCGAAACCAGCGAGAATCGCATATTTTTAAAGAAGTTAATTTGCTCCATAATCTTTGGCAAACATTTTCTTACAAATTATTTCTGGCCGAAGACTGTTTTACGATGGATAGAAATAATGTGTTTTTATAAACTGACGACTATAGGTGGATATATTATAGACGGACATTTTCAGTTCGTAAACAAGTAAAGCGTATTTCGTACAGCTATTGAAAGGACTATCTCATAAACACAAGCGCAAACGACATTCTATCTCACCATTACCCAACCTAACTATCGCCCCTATGTAACGCATTTGAATTAATGCACGCGCATGTATGTTAGTATCTGTGTATGTATATGAGGGTGCTTGTGTTTGTGTGCTTGTGTGTGTTAGTGTGCGATTAGATTATCTAATGCTCACAACAAATGTAATAATTGTATACACAACGGAAATTTGGAATTTTTTATACACTTTTGCGCAGTTAATATCGAAAAGTAAACTTTTTGATATGTATTTTTCAAAATCGTAATCCCATAGACCTAGAGCAATGGGTCCCTGCATTTTTAGCTCAGTGACTCCTTTCACGTATTGCGATTTGCATATATCGCTGCATTAAAATAAATAAATCAATGCATAAATATGTAACTAAATAGGCTAACTGAATATTTTAAACCGAAATCACTTATGCATTGAGCTTTATCTTCCATATTTTTTAATGTATCAAATCCGGTAATTCCCAATCTTAGATATACAGCAAGTTATGTGAAACGAAACATTGCTAGAAGTTAAGAAGACGAGAGCACCTCCCCACACACATACATGCAGAAGTTATATTGGAATATTTTTATGATTCTGCACATTAATAAAGAAACGGCTTATTGGTGTCAACCCCGTAGATATATGTCTTGATAATTGTTCTGATGATAGTTACATGATTATATGTGTGAATGTGCGTGTGAAGACATGTGTATAGATGTATATACATAATACATCCATATATGTTTATGAATACATACATATCTATGTATATATATTTATATATATATATATATATATATATATATATGCATATATGGGGAGAGAGAAAGAGAGAGAGAGAGAAATAGATAGATAGATACATTATATATATATGCATGTATGTATATATAGTGATATATATGTTTATGTGCGTGCTTGTGTCTATATTTACTTTTTAGATTTTATCTTTTATTTCTTACAGGTTTCTGTCGACCGTTCAGGCCATGAGGGATCACCATGCTTCATTGTTTCTGACGAGTTGGAGGGACGTTGCTGTTGATCGCGATTTTGGACCATCTCGTATCTCATATAATAATTTGATCAGACTCGCTTTGAAGAGCTCCACATCTACACCTCATAATTCTCTGAGGCTGTTTGACAGAATTTTGAACATTTGTGGACCCATAAACATTTTTGGACCCTATTCTGGATAGAGGAGACGAGAACTTGATATTATGTAGTTCAGTGTTTTGTATAGCTTTCACTTCCAAAGTTGGGAGACAAACATCTCAGCATCTCCTATGTTTATATTATTGTATATATTTTGTGCCTTCTCTCTAGGAAGTAGACTTTCAGCATCTGCCAGTAGTTCTGTTTCACTGGGTTAATATTTATTGTTTAGTTGCGCTGGACTGCCTGACGTTCCACAACCACATTGACGCTTTCTCGTGACCAAACTTGGCAGCGGCAATGCATAGAATGTTAAAAATATTTTCCATTGGAGTAGCATGGTATCTTTTTTCTGATTCGGAATGATCTGCGAATCTATCCAGCTACACACACATATAAACACGCACACATATACACACACGCACACAGGAACGCAGATTCATACTCGCACACACACACGCACATCTTAAAGTAATTCTACTTGTCATTGCGTTACTTAACCCATAGGTAACGCTTTCACGTGATTAGACACAAAGAAGAAGAAAAAATGGGAGAGAGAAAAAGAGTATGAGATAAAAAGAGGGAGAGAGAAGCGTCTATGACATAAGGTAGGGGTATGTAATTGTAACGGTTTCAAGTGATTAGTTGAAGGGTAAGAGAGGAGAAAAAAGGATACACAAAATAGGTGTTCAATACATGATTGCTGAGTAATCCGGTGCAAACCATTAACTACTGGAGCTCCTATTTTATATATCTTTATCTACCTCTGAAAAGATTCGACTTTTAAATAATTTTTAATTTGATTAATTTATTTTCTGAAGGTCTTGAATTGAATTAGCTTGTCATTTTTTTTAATTAATAAACAATATTTTATTAATTACCTCTCTATTTTCTCATCTTATTAAATGTGTGTGCGTATCTCTGTGTGTGTATTTATGTATAGATAGATAAATAGATAGATTTAGTAATATATTTCTTTTGTACCAATTATATGCATAGATGATCCTTATATGCAAACCCCATTTCAATCACATATATATTAATTTCAATGATGGCTAATGTGGCAAGATTAATAACAAAAATTGAAACAATTTACGGTGCTTTGTCTCACATATGAAGGAATTGCAGAAAATCCTAATCAAATTCACATAGTTAAATATTATTTTCTGCAACTAGAGATGACATGTTTTCCCACATATTATATCAACATTGCTGTTACACAAATCTGGTAACCGTTTATAAAATTTTAGCCGCGTACACTTCACTTCCTGACAATCAATCGTGAAGGAAATTAATTGTTCGGTAGCTGGTGATTACACATTGAATGAAAAAGCAAAAGCACTTGTATATGTATATACGTATAAATGTATATATATATATATATTCATATAACATATACATATATTTATGTATGTATATATGCATGTATATATATTGTGTGTTTATATATATGTATATATATATATATATGTATATATATATATATATATATATATATATATATATATATATATATATATTATATATATATATATATATATATATAAGTGTGTGTTATAAAAGTTTTATTCACCAAATATACGAGATAAAAGTGGTAATTATTCCTCTAAAATATATATCAGAAAGATTTCAGTTTATTAAATTAGAAATTGTTAATATTTAATGCATCAAAAGAAAATATATTAAGATGAATCGGTGGATATATATGAAAGAAACAAAAATCACTGAAAGCTGATATAATTTTGGCGCATCGTTTAGTTCCACTTTTAGTGAAAAATCTCCCTTTGTTCTTCCTCTCTAGCATTTCGTTCTCGTTATCTAACTTTCGACGGTTATCTTTCGGTTTGAATACCTATGTATTTATTATCAAAGCTTATTGGGGAGAGTTACCAAAAACATTCACTCATTCCAATAGCCATCGATAAAATTTTAGCGGCGTAAACTGTTGTGTCGCATGAACATCACTCGTTCGTTTTAGGCAATTAGACTTTGAAGTTAAAGTCAATGCTTTTTCCTAATTCTATCGGAAAAGATAATACTGATAATTATTCTATGAAATTACATTTAAAATTTATTTCTGAATGAACATGCAATATCGGAGCTGAAATTGCTAAATTTTAGCGTTTTGCAAAAAAAATCCGTATAAGTTTTTCACTACTGCACCAACGTTTACGAGGTACAAAGAATTAGATTGGTTCCATTGAGATATATTTACGCGCAATTAAATTAAAAGACAATAAATGATATAGAAATTGATAAGGATGTACATTTATTTAACCGTTATTCTACTGATTTTGAACGGTGAAATTTATAATTTACTTATGAAATCTAAATTCATCGATCATAGTTTCAATACAATTTTGTTTGACACTGAGGTAAAATAAACATATGACTAAAATATAGTTTATAAAAAGGTATGTGTTGTTCCGCCCAGTACTTATTTGCCTTTATTCCTAAATCAAGTGAAATATTGTTGTAAACTAAGTAAAAGTGAATGCGATTTAGTCGTTTTGGGAAGGAAGTCGATATAACACCGGATGAAAATAGGTATGTGAGTACATAAGTGTATGAAAATAATGTCAGTTAAATTGCTTAGACGATGGGTAGGACATGTTGAACCCGCTATCATAAGACTAAGTTTTAGATCTTCTGGGTGTAATAATTTTATGTACTCGTTTTATTCCCCTTTGCACTGTTCAATTGCTCTTGACTTCTGTATATTTCGTAAGCCGTAGCAGTTGCTGAGTTTTGATTCGAAACCGGTGATGTAGTCTTTTTTTTTAATTTTTAGTAAGGAAATTGAAGTGTTTTGAAACCAGGTTATTGACATTCTTCAAGATGTGGTGGTTAATATTTAAAGGTATTTCACAGTAGAATGTCATATTATTAATTTCTTCTCAGTTAAAGCCCTGTAGTATTCGGCACCCATTATGACAATGGTACTCATTTAACTGCTTGTTTAATGATTATTGTGTTATAGATGTGTAGGTGTTTAAGTGCAGATATCTCTGATTTGCTAATATTTGGCCTAACGTAAGTGTTGTGTCTAAGGGGAAATTTATCAAAATATCAATGTATTGATCGAGAGAGTGCATTCTTCCTTATAGTAGGGCGAATTTTGGTTTATTCTTTACTAAGGATTCATCAATTACACTACTTTTATTAGCAAAGAATTCAACAAGTCGTAATTTCCGACAGAAATTTTGGATATCATCCTCCAATTCTTGTATGCATGTATGCATGTATACATGTATGTATGTATGTATGTATGTATGTATGTATGTATGTATGTATGTATGTATGTATGTATGTATGTATGTATGTATGTATGCATGTATGTATGTATGTATGTATGTATGTATGTATGCATGTATGTATGTATGTATGTATGTATGCATGCATGTATGTACGTATGTATGTATGTATGTATGTATGTATGTATTTATGTATGTATGTATGTTTGTATGTATACGCAGGATTTGAATGAGACTTACCATCAGATTAATGCCTCTGAAATACGCTAGACAGGCAAGCTTTTACAAGCTGCTGGAAATTATCACGAAAAAATTCAAACCTAAAATATATGGCTGCTCTCAGAGAAAGACTGTAAAATGACGAGATAAACATAAAGGAACAATGTAAACAGAAGAAACGAGCATTGAGGGTAAGGAGCAAGAAATGCCTGCAATTTGGCCCGTGAGAATGGGATATAATAATTAACTGGTGTATGCATATTTATATATATATATATAATATATATATATATATGTGTTATATATATATATATATATATATATATATATATATATATATATATATATAATATATATATATATATATATATATATATATATATTATATATATATATATATGTATGTATTATGTATATAAATATGTATGTTTCAGTATTTGCGTATTAGTGTGTGTATGCTACCGCATATATATATATATATATAATATATATATATATATATATATATATAATGTGTATTTACATGCACACGCACGCGCACACACACACACACACACACACACACACCACACACACAACACACACACACACACACTTCGTGTTTGTATTTGGTTTTATGAGATTCGTGATGTGAATTCACTTCTTACAACTGAATTGTGATTCTCTTCTAATAAATGAGATATTGCTAATACTGGATAGGAATACATATATATACTACGTAGTAATAACACAAGGCTACTATTCCAACTAATGCCCTATTTATATAAATATGTGCGTCTAGATGTGTGAGGGTAGGGGTACGCAGGTATAGTTAGGTATGTCGTTTAGGTTTAGGATGACTAATGGAAACAAGAAAATCCCACAAATAAAAAACAATGACTATGTACAACTCAAATAAGCAATAATACACATTTACGCAAGCACTTAGGCATTTGAACGCATGTACGCTTGAATAGAGGGATATAGGCTAGCATTAAAAAGATACAAGAAAATACATGTAATATAAGCAAGTCCAATACACCACCATACACGCAGGTATACACGCAGGGAGCAACGAAATCCCTACAAATAAGAACTTGTAAATATGTAGAACTCCAATTTGCAACACTACACATTTAAGCACGCACGCATTTGTTCATTTGCCCGCATGTACATGGGGATAGAGAGATATAGGCTATCATTAGAATGATGCAAGAAACCCACATGTAATATAAAGAATTCCAATACACGCATGCATCAAAAACACGCACAGAGGAGCACAAGAACACTTAACGGCACAAATCTAACAAATATACACCAGGCATGTGCACGTACAAACACAGACAAGTATGCACAGGCACTCCCGCACACATGCGCACATACACAGACATGTTTAGGCATTCACGCGTGCAAACACACACACATGAGCGAGGGAACACTTACACTCATACAAGAACACAAATATACAGACATATACAACAGGGGCTACACAAGACTCGCTACACCACACGCACAGGCCAGGGCGCAGATGTACACGTACTAGAACGCACATTCATAAGCAAACACAAACACGTTCACACGTATACGAACAAACACAATCACAAAACTGACTCAGCCACACAAACACGCACACTAGATCACAAGATTTCTCTCATACGAACACCTACACACACCTACCCTAGCTCTTGTTCCCCATGCAAGGAAATACACCCATAAATCTTTACGTATGACTAGCAAATCCCAGCTGATCAGAGACCGAAATGAACTTGAACACAAGCCTAATACTAAAGGTGGCCAATGCAATCAAACTGACATACAGAAAAACACTATTCTACACATACAATCACACGCCGACATGCGCATCCCAAAACCGCGCATGGGCACACATCCACACTCACTTACATGCCACACGTTTAATCTCCCCCTTCCTTTCTCTTTTAAGCAACCACCCATCTACATATGAACATTTAAGCATACTCATATATACTCAAGGCAGAAATTGTAGAGAGGAGGCATGTCATTAGTGAGGTAAACGCATTACGCAGACAATCGACTATCAAACAAAAAAATGATAATGAATCGCTGGGTATGTTTAATATTCCAGTAATGACTCTCCCAGAAACTAGAGACACACGATCACATATTTATATATTGAGGGATCAATACATAAGTCACACGTATAGATACATAAGTAAGCAGAGTGCTCAGATGTGTGCGCGTGTGTGTGTGTGTGTGCGTGTGTCAGGTCATTAAGAATGAAATTTCCGATTTTGAACTGAAAGTTTATTGTTCTATATTTAAAAGATGAGGAATTATGTACATTATTTACATTATTTACATTTGACTGATAGTTCTCCTAATCTTGTTTGTTGTTAACACAACGTTCCGGCTGATAAACACTCCAACCTTCATCAGGTGTATTGGGGAAATTTCGAACCTGGGTTCTCATTCCTAAGGTATTTTCGATGTTGTTGTTGTTGTTGTTATTATTACTATTATTATTATTATTATTATTATTATTATTATTATTATTATTATTATTATTATTATTATTATTATCATTATTATCATTATTATTATTATTTGATATTATTGATATTCAGGTCTCTGCCTGGAATCGAACTTTGAATCTTGGTGTTAGTACCACGCGCTCTTAACCAATAGGTAATGAACGCTACAGGGTACGTTGTATCAACAACAAACACGATTAGGACAAATATCCGTCAAATGTAAATAATTTAAATAATGAAAGTTTATTTTATTTTATCGCAACAATAAACCAATGCAGTTAATCAAAGTATTCACCTAAATTATCAACACAATTTTGTCATTTAATAGGTAGCTTATTTATGTCGGCAGCGAAGAATTCTGGAGAACAAGCGGTGATAGCACTTATTCTATCGTTCTCTTTTGCCGAACCGGGGACATAAACACACCAGCATCGGTTGTCAAGCAATGCTACGGGGACAAACACAGAGACACAAACATACAAACACATACATATATATATATACATATATACGACGGGCTTCTTTCAGTTTCCGTAAACCAAATCCACTCCCAAGCCTTGGCCTTCCCGAGGCTATAGTAGAAGACACTTGCCCAAGGTGCCACGCAGTGGGACTGAACCCGGAACCATGTGGTTGGTAAACAAGCTTCTTACCATTGCTACTTACCAAACTATTCATTGCTTTGAATGAACACCGGCTAATGAACGGTGTCAGGTCTAATAGTTCCTGAGTTAAACGATTATTTGTAAGGGAGGTAAGTAGTTTTGGATTTTGTGCAGTTAGGTTAGATACAGAATTGTAATGTGAATGGTGTAAGGGATGCATGGGGGTTAGTGGTATTAATTGAAAGGTTAGTAGTTTTCTGTATTATGTTATGTGTTCATATTTAGTTGGGGAAGATATTTATTGATGAAAAGTGTCTCTTTATTCAATCATGGCTGCATTGAGGTGTTCTGTGAACATTGATAGAAGGGGACAATTTGGAAATTAGGATTAAGATTCCTAGCACACTTTTCTATGTGTTCACTAACTTGTAACTGTCTGCATTTAAATAAATTTGGATTTGTTCTTTGTGGATTGTGGTTCTTCGACGGAGGGATAATCCTGGTTGTCCATATAGTGGTTACCACATCCTAAGCATGTCATGGCATAAATTAGATTTTCCGAGGCACAGGTGAAATTTGATTTGATCTTAAATATTTCACCTTCAAAACGTGGGGGCATGTTCCACAATATATATATATATATATATATATAGATAGATAGATAGATAGATAGATAGATAGATAGATAGATAGATAGATAGATAGATAGATAGATAGATAGATAGATAGATAGATAGACACACACACACATACATAAAGCGTATATTCAAAATTCGTGTCAGAAGTAGCTGAATAATGAAAACATTATGAATATCAGATTCTTCATGTAAGTGAGTTGTTGAAAGCTTGCAGCCTTGCACCTCTGGGTTATTGTCTTAAAATTCACAGCATGTTTGGAAGCTCAAGGAAATGAAACCGCCTCAAAAGTTAAAGAAAACGACAGATATCGGAATTTTTGTTTTCAGACTTTATGCGCATTAACTTACGAAACGAAATCGAATCGCTTGCTAGAGTAAAATTTATTTCACGATGCACAAATAGATATCTCTCGTTTTCGTTCACTTCAAGTGCACTAAATAAGCTAATTCTTCATGCGTAAATGAATTATGAAAAATGATTTTCTAAAATATATTCCGTATTTCATCGAAACTTCATTTATTCATGAATCAACTAACCAAATTCCAAGAGGAAACTTTTTGCATCACTAAACGAGTTGAGTAGATAATCTCAGATATTTTTTAATTAATTTTATAAAATTTCCATTCTGGTGCATTTGCCTGGTTGGTTATCGTGAATGTGACAAACATACTTCTGCGTTATTAAACTTGTCAGCGTAACATCAGGAGCAGAAACGCTATTTGCCATAGATATATTAATTTACATATATAAACAGAATTTCATGTATTACTTCCCAATAACCCCGTCACTTGATAAGGATTATTGATGCGTTTATTTTATTCAGTCCCGCTGAGTCGAATATTCCTCTTTAATTGGATATTTCACTTGCGTGCATACGTGTAACACTAACCGTATATAGGTATTCTTAATCTACGAAATTGTAATAATTTAGCATAATTTTGTTTCGTAATATGCAAATTACAAGTGACTATGCAAATATACTTGCATCTTCATTTCTCTAAGAAAAACTATGCCCCAGGTAACTTTAAGATAAATTGGCTAAGTTAACATGGTTCAAAATCAACGGAGTATAACTGTTGCTCTTAATCATAGCAGATTAAAAAGTCCACGCGTAATATACATGAGAGAATTCATATATACATAAGTTACGTCAGTCGTTTTCTGAGGAGACAAGGAACGCCTAGGTGCTTTTTAATAACACAAAAACAACATCGATTGTAGCACCGTGGTGTTGAGTGTTGCAAATTGCTCAGCAGATTAGGTTCTTACTTATCCCTCCCTCTATCATAATTCCTTTTCCACTCTCTCTCACCTTCCTTCACTCGCCATCCACTCACGGTCATACAGGTAATGATGTTCAACGTTGTATACCATCTGACTAACAATATCAGTCGTTTTGCATCTATACTTGCGTGTGTATATATATATATATATGGCGCAGGAATGGGTATGTGGTAAGTAGCTTACTTACCAACTATATGGTTCCCCGGGTTCAGTCCCACTGTGGGCCGACCAAAGACTTCTGAGTGGGTTTGCTAGACAGAAACTGAAAGAAGCCTGTCGTATATATACATATATATATATATATATATATATATATATAAATAAATATATATGTGTGTGTGGGGGGGTCTATGTTTGGGTGTCTGCGTTTGTCTTCCCACCGTCGCTTGACATCCGATGGTGGTTTAGCAAACTAAAGGATAGTATAAGTACTAGGCTTACAAAATATAAATCCGGTGGTCGAGCGCTGTTCGTCTAAAGGCGGTGCTCTGGCATGGCTGCAGTCAAACGGCCGAAACAAAAATAAATTATAAAAGAATATATATATAATATAATAAAAGAATATATATATAATACTCAACTTGATTAAGGGTGTGTATAACACATATATCGCTAGAAATAGGAGCTAAAATGATCCAATGGATTTACAAAATACATAACATATACTCTGGTAGGGGCTGCAATCGCCCAGAACACCCAACCGAGAATTCCTTACACTGACCGGCCAGTTCGGCAATTTCCGTTGTGTCTCAGTAACGCCAGTTCATTCGGTTGATTCCGGGCTAGCTCGCTTATCAGAGTATATATATTCACCGTAAAAAATATATGGATAATTTAGCAGATCGCTGGTATGTATACAACAAATTAATAAAAGCAGCCTTTTGCAACGTTATAACGTAATGGAAAATTATAGACGTCAACTAAACTTGAATAAGGATGTGAATAACCATTAGATAATTAGAAACAGGAGGTAAAATGCTCCAATGCACTTACAAAGCACATAACATATACACTAATACAGGTTGCAATCACCCCGAACATCGAACCGAGAATTTTTTAGAATGACTAGCCTGTACGGCAATTTCGATTGTTATCTTCAGTAAGACCAGCTCGTTCGGTTGATTCTGGGCTAGCTTGCCTATCAGAATATATATATATTCACTGTAAAAACCAGTGGATGATTTAGCCTTTCGTTAATGGGTATACGAAAAATTAACAGCTGTTTGCAACGTTAGACCATAAAAAAAGTTTTAGTCGACAACTAAACTTGAATAAAGATGTGAATAACACCTGCGTTACTAGAAATAAGAGCTAAAATGCTCCAACGTACATATCCTCTGCTAAATCTGCTAAATCATCCATAGATATTTATGGTGAATATATATATTCCGTTAGGCAAGCTAGCCCGGAAGCAACCGAACGAACTGGCCTTACTGAAGATGGCAACGGAAATTGCCGGAACAGGCCGGCGAGTGTAAGGAATCCTCGGTTCGGTGTCGGAGCCTAGGAAGCCCCTATCGGAATATATGTTATGTGCTTTGTAACAGCATTAGGATATTTTATGTCCTATTTCTAGCAAAGTATTTGATATTAACACCGTTAGTGAAGTTTAGTTAGTTAACGAGTATAAATTTCCGTCACTGTTCAACGTTGGAAAAAGCTGTTTTTATTATGTATATATATATATATATATATATGTGTGTGTGTGTCTGTGTGTGATTTTCATGTGTGTATACATATATAAGCATAACTACTCGCATGGAAAATGCATACTTAGACGCACATAAATATATGTGTATATACATATATTTATGTGTGTTTGTATATAAATTAATATATATATGTGTGTATGTGTGTATGTGTGTTTCTGTGGAGACATAGAGAAAGAGAAAGTGAGACCAATAGGCATATATATCTATGTAATATGTGGATATTGATTTGTGTATATATGTTCATGTATACGCACACACATGCACATTGTTCATTCTATAATAAAACGTTGCCAACTAATTCTCTTAAATTTTACAAAAACCATAATGAGACACATTTAGTTACGCATTTTAACCTAAGTAATGCCAGAAGGAATGTCATTTTAACAACTAAAAACGTTTTGGTATTATGTTCTCTGAACGGTATGCTAATATGAGTTCGCCACGCAAGACGTGGAAGAATTGAAAAGCATAGAAATTGATTCCACTCGATGAATTTATTGTAATTACTGGACTATCAAATTACCCCATAAAATTAGTTATCACTACACCACTGAAACTCGGATACAGGAGAGAAGGTAGCAGGTGTCTGAATCTGTTGCTTTAATTTCGATTTAGAATAATCAATTTCGTTAAACTTGAATAAGATATCAGCGAATAAATGTCAAAAGTTTTTCTCATGAATATATATCTCCATGGTTTGCAACCTACCGATTTCGAATATTAGCCTGGAGGTTAACGAATGATTTGTTAAAAAATTAGCTCCTATTCATTTTTCCTGCTGATATTACATATACTCTAAAGTAAATTGATGGAATGTATATAATGAACAGGTATATTAAACAGATGTCAATCTTTTCGCGAGCCTAGCTTATCTTAGGTTATTTAAAATTCACAGTTGCAGTCTTGAAAGTGAAAATATGTCTAGAAAAGCCCCTTACATCTGTAATATCGAAGCATTTAATACATTTGCCAACAGTATTACCCTTCAGAACAGAAGGGAATGTTACGTTCTGAGCTGTTTGAAAATTGCCTTTCATTTCTGAAAAGTTAGCATAGGTTTGTAAAGGATTTCAGTTTTATATCGATTCTCGGCTTCTTTGTCAATACAGAAGTACCATACTTTAGTCATTAATAGCATTACTCACCAATAAGGCTTAATTTCACGTTTCAAGTCCCCATTTCTCACTACATTACGTAAAAAAATAAATTTTATGATATTAGGAAGCGCTATGTAACCTTTACTCTACATCTCATGTTACCTGCCTTTCATTGAATAGGCATTTCATTAGAATTTCTGAATACACATCTAATGCATTTCTGACAAATTTGAGGTGCATGCAATTTGCAGAGCAATTTCCTATTATACATTGCATCAACTAAATTTGTAATATTATGTTAACTCGTACTGTAAATGTTATTCACCGATATGTCTAAACACCAGTTTATATTTCTCAAATTGTTTATGGATCTGTAATATTCATATTTACGGGTATACCTCTAATATTATAACCGAACTGGTGATGTTTCAATATTCAGCCTTCCTTATTTCCTGGTACATTATAACATATACTCTTTTAGTCTTTTATTTGTTTCAGTCATTTTGGCTGTGGCCATGCTGGAGCACCGCCTTTAGTGAAGCAAATCGACCAAAAGACTTATTCTTTGTAAGCCTAGTACATATTCTATCGGTATATTTTGCCGAACCGCTAAGTTACGGGGACGTAAACACACCAGCTTCGGTTGTCAAGCGATGTCGAGGGGGGGGGGCAAACGCAGACACATAAACACACACACACACACACAAACATATAAATATACGTATATACGACGGGCTTCTTTCAGTTTCCGTCTACCAAATCCACTCACAAGGCCTTGGTCAGCCCGAGGCTATAGTAAATGACACTTGCCGAAGCTGCCATGCAGTGAGACTGAACCCGGAACCATGTGGTTCATAAGCAAGCTACTTACCACACAGCCACTCCTACGCCTATAAACAACCACACAAAACATGCTCTTATATATTATAAAACTGTTCTAATTTTAATACATTTGTCATATGAAGATGTTACAGAATAAAGTAGGAAGAATAACAAATGCTTTCCCTTTATGATGCTCGCTTCAAGCTTTCATACTAATTATGGCCCAGCTTTTGTAAAAGAAATTGTTTTTCGTTACAAAGTTAAAGAAAATAGCACTCAAAAATATACCTGCATTTATCTTTATTGAGAAGAAGCGAAATGATATTTCACCACATCATGATTTATCCAGCGTATGTCATTATCTTAGATAAGAAAAGATAGCCATGTTTGAATCTAACTCAAATGGTGCATCGCAAACATAAGTAAAATTTAGTATGAACCTGGAATAAAACGCTATCAAATGTTTAATCATAGAGATAAAATATTGGCTGCCATTTCTTAACATTCAAAATTTGAAATTTTAAATCGAAAATAGAACAAAAATAGGATTTCTGATATAAACCAAAGAGTTCTTTAGATATAAAGAAGGCCTCACGTTCTATTTAATTGTTAACTATACCAGTATGTCATGCGGTAAGAAATTTAGAGCTTCGAAGTCTTTGTTGCAGAGCATGCTTTCTGGCAATAGGTTGCCTGCATATAGAGCTTTCGATATTTATTTTCAATGCCGTCAGAATTGTACAATTGATTAAGTGAATGTTGTTTTAATCATATTATCCGTAAAATCTACAATTCACCATCACTCGTCGGAGAAGTTGCTTTATATGCACATATTTATTGGCAGATAGGCGTAAATAAATCTCATTCATTTCAAATGTTTCTTTTGAATAGCCTTATATCACCCTGTCCAACCCACATACTACATATTTCTGTCAAAGTAACATATTGGTTAATTTGTGTTCCTGTTAATTCTGTCAGGGATCAGGGTCATTCTCATCGCTTACACACGTGGGAATAAATTTCCTAGAATGAGACAGTTAATATTCACTTGAAAATTTTGTAGGTCGATGGTACAATAAAATATATATATATGCGTGCACGGAATTTCAGTTGACACGTAGTTCAAAGAAGAAAGTCGTGCGCAGAACGTTTAACGCAATATATAAATGTCGTACATAAAATATAAGTGACAAGAAGAGCACTCAGATTTTTTGCAGTGTCCAAAAATTAGATGTAGGAGTATAACCAATTACACTGGGCTTTGGTCCCTAAAGTGCTGTGCAAATCCAGCTAGGTAAAGAGTTATTTTGTGATGCAAGGATTGGTGTGCGGTAGTGTCTTCCTTTCAAACTGATGAACTTTTTTTTTATTATATGAGGAGCAAGGCTAAATATGTTTAAGCAGCAGCAAATTGTGGATGGGTAAATCAGAGCAAGGTTGATGGTTAAGAGATATTAATGAATGAATTATTTGCTGGGTGTAAATAGAAAATCATTATGTTGTATAATTTTTTATACTTTGGAAGTTCAATCTGGAGGATTAGTTTTCATTGGTTCTAAAGCTAGCATTTAAAACAGTCATTTGACTTCACGTTGCGTACTCATTTTGGCTAAAGTGTCGGGGAGAGGTGATATTATCATATATGACACGCATATATGTATTCGTAACTAGTAAAATGTAGATCTAATTTCCAGTTAATTTAAGTACATATAGATACACAAATAAAATTTGATATGTATATGTATGTAGACACATATAAATGTACACGAATAGAGAGTTTGGCACACGCATTGGCACTCAAGCTGCCAGCTTTTTATCTTTCACTGAAAGAAAAATAGATACATCAACAAATTGCACATTATAGTCAACATTATAACCTATAGAATATATGAAAATTCGCACGAAATTTTGTAGTTGTTTAGTTTCGAATTTCGGTAAATATTTATACAACAATTCGTCGTTTATATTTCCCAATTCCTATCATTTCCTGTATAAGAAGCATTAACAACACTAACATAAATTAGAAAATGACAAGTTCTTCCAGGCCTCAAAAATGGAAATTGGAGTCAAGAAAGCAGTAGTATTGGAAGGAAAAAGTTGTGAAAGTGATAGTCAGAGAAAATATCAGGAAAATCGAGTTAAAAAATATATAGTGAAGATATTTTAAAGTCGGAGGAAAAAATTGAATTCATTGAGCTTTCTGTTTGGAATTTCTATTAACTATGTTACATTTTCTATCATTTGGTTCTATCAACACACATAATACAATTTATCTTGAAGAATGATCCACACTGAACTTTATAATAATCGTTATCAAATGTTTCTGCGTGTACAAGAGAATAATATATTTTATGCTTGTGCAACTTCGGTTCATTATTGATTGCATAACCTTTCTTATTTAGGATTGTTGATGGACCGACATTCGCATATATATATATATATACATATATATAGCTAAATATATACATATTCATGTATATACATATATAAGTAGGAACATGTATATGTGTGTGTGTTTATAAGGATGTGTACCGAATGTATTATGTATATGCAAGCAGTGTTAAATCAGTATAAAATGGTTAGAAATGCGATTATTTTTTAGTATTGAAAACCTGTTGAGGATTGAATGGTAGATTATTATTTTAAATAAAGTATTTTGTGTAGCTGCGGGGAAAATCAGCTATTATCATATATGTTTCCAAAACATTTGAAACAAATCTCTGATGTACTGTCACCGGCCATTAGTAAAAACAGCTGATTTGGATATTTAGATATGAATATTATTATTGTGCGAACTTCTGAGTGTCCGATAACTTCTAACGTCAAATAAGCATATGATTCATTTATATGAAAGCGTGTACACCGCGTGTCTATATGCACGTATCTACATACCTTTCTATCTATCTATCTCTATCTATCTATCTATCTATCTATCTATCTATCTATCTATCTATCTATCTATCTATCTATCTACCTATCTATCTATCTATCTATCTATCTATCTATCAATCTATCCGTCTGGCTGCCTGTTTGTCTATCTATCTATCGACCTATCTATCTGTCTATCTATCTAACTATGCATCTATCTATATATAATATATTACTCCAACCACGCCAAATATATTAACTAAATCGGACGTGCTGTAGGCGCTAATGCGATAATTTGTTCATTCTTCAGGGATCATCTGCCCAGCAACTAAATAGGATTAATATATCATGCTACAACATGTATTAAATGCGATAAACTCTTTTCGCAAAATACATGATACCACAGATTCCATTCATAGAGGGGTGAGCTACCTAATAATAACCTTCGGACCGCTGGACCTAAGAGCAAAATAAGAAACTGTGTGGGATTTAGAACAATAACATCCCCTAAAAAATCTTCAGAAATAGAGGCCTAACAATTCCCAGCCATCTTCAATTTCTATCATTTTCATATCTCTCTAGTCTACTCTTCATACTTGACAAGATATGTTTGTCCTTCCGGCCAGCTATGCTTGTAGGAGTTTGGTGCTGAGTTAAACTACCATTGAATTATATATATATATATGTGTGTGTATGTACGTATGTAGGTATGCATTTATGTATTGAAATAGATTTTCCTTGGAGTAAAAATCATGAACTATTAGTCTTCCTTTGTCCTTCCGATCATAAGTAAAAAAGCATATATTATTATTCAGATTCATGTTGTAGTTGATCTGACGACAAATGACATAAGAGAAAGTAGTGGAAGTTAGTTTGAGGCATAACATCTCGTGAAATCTGGTAACAACGTCGTTAGATACAATAGAACAAAATTAAACAGCTCAAAGAGAAAAAGATAGGTAAACATTGGAACGGTTCGACGTTCTGTCTTCAGAAGGTGCAGTAAAATTCGGATTTTTTCTATTCAGAGGACACAATATATATATATATATATGTGTGTGTGTGTGTGTGTGTGTGTGTGTGTGTGTGTGTGTGTGTATTTGCGTGTGTGTGTGTATAAATCGCATATACATGCATCGGTACACAGACGTGCACGCGCACACACATTACACACATATATAGGTGTGCGCTCGTATGTGTATACAAGCGTGTATATACTCTCATATATGCATAGATAATAGCTAGAGTGGATGAAATGTTATCAACTGCATATATCTGAAAATGACGTTTTCAAAGGAAAGCAATATTTCACTTGTCAGATTCTTATATTTTGTTTTGCCTACACTAATCTTTATGTACGTATGTCTGTGGACAAAGAATGTATCACGCAATGATAGAATTGATGTGGTAAGCCGAATACGGATTTTAAATGCTACCTGTCAAAATTTAGCAAAATGACGCATACACCTGAAAGAGACTATATTATATATAGCTTAATACGCATACGTATATATATATTAGGATATGTATACACACATATATTTGCAATTATAGACATGCCTACGTATACATATATGAATGCACCCTTGTCTATGTATGTATGCATGTATGTGTGTATTGATCTATTTATCTGGCTCTCTGTCTCTCTCTCAATCGCTCTCTCTCTCTCTCTCTCTCAATATACATATATATATATATATATATATAGGCGTAGGAGTTGCTGCGTGGTAAGTAGGCGTAGGAGTGGCTATATGGTAAGTAGCCTGCTTACCAACCACATGGTTCCGAGTTTAGTCCCACTGCGTGGCACCATGGGCAAGTGTCTTCTACTATAGCCTCGGGCCGACCAAACACATGTGAGTGGATTTGGTAGACGGAGCTCACCCTCGTAACAATTTATACACCATAGATGTATGTATATGTGTGTGTGGATGCGTGTATATATATATATATATATATATATATATATATATATATATAAATAAATAATAAATAAAGCAAAACATATGCATATATACATACATATATATACGTACCTACCTATGAAGGTAGTCATACTTCAATACCCACAGTTTATATATACACAGGTAGAATAAGTAGTGTTTTCAGTAGGCCGTTATCTAGACGTATCTATTTATCTATATACATATCTATCTATCTATCTATCTATCTATCTATCTATCTATCTATCTATCTATCTATCTATCTATCTATCTATCTATCTATCTATCTATCTATCTATCTATGTAATCTATCTATCTATCTATCTATCTATCTATCTATCTATCTATCTATCTATCTATCTCGCTCGCTCTCTCTCTCTCTCTCTCTCTATATATATATATATATATATATATATATATTATATATATATATATATATAGATGAGTGAACTTTTTACCTTGTTAACAATTAACACGGAAAAAATAAATAAATTGTTACCAGGGTAGCAAAAATCTCACAAGTAAAGGTGTTGTAACTCCTTGTTTATAAAGGTAGAAACTTCGTGTTTACGTTGAGTATTTTGAATAATATGAAGAAAAAATGGAGTTAACGCAGGTGTAATCAAATATTTTTACTTTCGACACAGGTTTCAAAAACTCCACTGATACTATTCAAAAGAATAAATGGTATAAACAATGCAATCTTCTCCTCAGGAAAGTAAAAAAAACGAAACTCGTCAATAAGACATTTTAGCAAAAAATGATGGATTTGTATAACGATAGACAGAACGCTATTAATATTGTTTTAAAAAATCGTTATATGATATAATGTCATACGTAGCTAACAGAAACAGTAGGGATATTAATAGTGAATGTTAAATATAAAGGAAATTAAAGCTTAAATTATATGGTTTGATATGTTATGGTAGAAAACTTGCATGGCCTCATTATTACTCCTGTATGGATGCATGGATGTCCTAACCGGTCAGGTTGTCAGAGTAATTCTTTCGCGTGCAGCGTTAAAATTTTTTTATAATCTCTAAAGTGTAGGCTGTTCCCTCTCCATATTGTCATCCTTCTTTACTTATCCGGTGTAATCATTTAATACATTTACATATAATTTAGTCTGATTTGTTGTTTCCGGTGTTGTTTCCGTTCTATTGAGTTAAAGATGGATACTGAGAAATGTATTAATTTATTGAAAGGGAAAGTAACTTGCATGTATTTTATGAGGAACATTTTACGCTTTTCAGTGTCAGCCCATTATTATATATAGTAATTAAGTTTATAGTTTTTGTATCAACAGTGGAATAAAGAACTTGTTTTGTCTCATTGATATTATCGTGTCTGTGTTCTGTCATTGTATTCACTGTAGATCGAGTTGAATGCAACAATATTATTGGGTGATGAAATTCATATGACATTCATAGAAACTAAAGTGTTGGATTCATTTGCAATTGA
>NC_043008.1:29603169-29670669 GCF_006345805.1 Octopus sinensis | reverse complement strand
GATGTACTGTGAAATTAAAGATGGAGACCATAATTATATTATTGCAGAAAAATTAGAAATATGTAAAATTAATTGAAACACGAAATATAGACATGCGTTTTCTATCTTATATTTAAAATATGTCAACCAAATTATTTTCGACTAAATATAAACAAAATTATTAAAAATCATGTTTTTTTTTAAATGTTTGCGTAGTATACAGTTGAGAATAGAAAACTGATTAGAGTGAAAATATTGGCAAGACATTTATTTTATCCTCGATATCGAATACATTTTGGGCGCGCAAGCTATGAGTTCCGGAAATATTTAATCCAAAACGAACATTTTTCGAAATATAATACTGGGATACTGGAACACTATACATTCGTGTCCTCTCACGGAGATAGGTTGTGTCCAGTTCCATTGTTGTGTCAGCACCGATTTCACTGAGGAGACACAATTTCATATCGAAACCGTAAGGTACGGAATTAAGTGCTATGTTTATTTCATTTGTCTAGCTCGTAAACATTTAACACAGATTTCGTGGTTTGGCGTCTATTTTTAGTTTACAATGGATCCACATAGTAGTCTCTCATATTGTTTATATATATTCTTTTATTCTTTTGCATGTTTCAGTCATTTGACTGCGGCCATGCTGGAGCACCGCCTTTAGTCGAGCAAATCGACCCCATGACTTATACTTTGTAAGCCTAGTATTCATTCTCTCGGTGTCTTTTGCGACACTAGGTTCCGGGGACATAAAAACACCAGCAAGTGTTGTCAAGTGATGTTGGGGGACAAACACAGACATACAAACACACACACATACCTACACACACACACAAACACACACAAGCATAGACACACATATACTCACACAACTTATGGAGGTTTAGTTCATAGGTGATCTAAACGATTACGTGCACTAGGTACGTGCTCTAACGGATTACTAGGGCTCTAATGTTTTTGCCGAGATGGTAGTTATGGAGCCATTGCAGATTTCCGATGCAGTGGATATATAATTGTTAAACAGGACAGTAAACATTAAGGCACGGCAAACATGTGAAGTCGTATATAATATTGAGATATTCCCGAGTACGGGATATTCCGTCATCAGTGACAAATACGGAAAAATAGGGAAAATGAGAATAGTATATATTATTGATTGACGACATACAGGAAGGGAGTAAAAGAATAAGGAGAGGTTGAGAAAGTAAAAGAAAAGCATAAACGTTCACAGTTCAACTTCCCGATGTTGTAGGAAAAAGAGCAAAAGAGATTAGGTGCAATCCTGCGTGGTTCCATGTGGATTAAAATCCCGATATAGTGTTGTACGCGTGCGAAATCCAAACCGTCCTACTACGATCAGACAATCTTGCCTACCTAACACCTACACACAAAACACTCGATCTACAGACACAAATACTAATACTAGACTCTCCAACTCTCCTCTAACATTTACTAGAAATTACACCTCTCCTAACTTTCCTAATAAAAGCGGCGGAGGATCTATTATCTGGTATTCACCTCCATTCGCTTTAAACTTTATGGGCCTTGCTAAAGCATTCTTTAAAATAGCAGAATCCAGTTTCCCACGTAACCATAAGTACCATTCTATCTTTAACAGATCCACTTTGAAATTATCCTACTCATCTACACCAAATATAGAATCTATTATCACATCATCTAATAAACGTAAACTTAGCTCTTACTACCTAAATACTTACAACCCTACCATAGACCTACACAATGAAATCATTAACACCGATCGCAATAACATACTTAATACTCCTGGATCGAGCAGTGTAGACAACTTAATCATACATAATAAGGTCCCTAGCACGGAGAGCATTGGGCTCATAGCTCAAACCGACGCAAACATTAATAGGCACACTGATACTAACAATACTAATTACATTATAACCACAACAACTAATAATACATATACGTCAACTCGTAATAGGACTAGCAATAATATTGATGCTAACACCCAAGGCAATATTACCAATACTGAAAATATTGCTATTAATAAGACTCCTACCATGAACACAACTATTAACATTTGCAATAATAATATCACTAATACCACCTCCTCTACCACCGCTAATACTAACACTACAACCAATGATACTACTAGTGCCGCCTTACTGCTGCTGCAACTACTGTTACTGCAAATACTACTATTACTTGTAACACTAGTAACTAGCTGGACCTGTGAAAAATTCACGGAAAACATAAAAAATGTAAGCAACTGTAAACAGTGTGCTGGTGCCATGAGAAATTTTTGTCTGTCTTTACGTTCTGAGTTCAAATTCTGCCGAGATCGACTGTGCCTTTCATTCTTTCGGGGTCGATAAATTAAGTACCAGTTGTGTACTGGGGTCGATCTAATCAACTGGCCCACTCAGTTACACAAACGTAAACGGAAATACTATTTAACCTTAAAATACATCATACATATTCAAAGAAAGTTTTTTTATTATTCTTTTATTCTTTTACTTGTTTCAGTCATTTGACGATGGCCATGATGGAGCACCACCTTTTAGAAGAAATTTACCCATGGACTTATTCCCTGTAAGCCTGGTGCTTATTCTTCAGGCGCTTCTGCTGAATGGCGAAATTACAAACGCACCATCATCGGTTGCCAAGCAATGGTGGTGGTGGGACAAACACAGACACAAACACACATACATATATATATATACATACATGCATACATACATACATACATACATACATACATACATACATACATACAACATACATACATACATACATACATACATATATATATATATATATATATATATATACGAGGGACGTTCAATAAGTAATGCCTCTGACCAACTTGCAGTTGTTTGATCTAGCTGAAATTTTGCATGTGCAATTATTCTTATCTCTATAGATTAAGTGGCAAATTACAGCCCTGAACTAATTGTGGTTTCTGATTTACAGGTGTTTGCACTGAGTCAAGTGTGAAACTGAGCCTGTTGCGAGTCGAGCAGTGATGCGGTTTTTGTATTTGAAAGGACGCACATCACGGGAGACTGTTGATGAAATAAAAGTAACTTATGGTGATGATGCCCCATCATATGACCTTGTAAAACGCTGGCATCGTGAATTCAAACATGGTTGGAACTTTGTGGAAACAGCTCCCAAATCTGGTCGCCCCCTTCTGCCATTGATGAGGCATCTGTCCGTCAAGTTGAGGCTGCCATTTTGGAAGATCGACGCATAACTATTCGCCAAATAGCCCATGAGGTCAAGATTAGTACCGGGTCTGTGGAAACTATCATTTATGACCATTTGCATATGCGAGATGTCTGCGAGATGGATTCCCAGGTTGCTCACACCTTTCAAGAAGCAAGAACGCGTCGATTGCGCGAGGATGAATTTCAAGATGTGCCAAGAAGATAAGTCAAAATTTTTCAAAAGACTGATTACACAAGATGAAACCTGAGTCCATCATTATGATCCAGAGACCAAAGCCCAGTCAATGCAGTGGAAGCACCGTGACTCACCTCCTCTAAAGAAGGCAAGGGTGCAGCCCTCTGCTTGCAAGGTCATGCTCACAGTCTTCTGAAGTCACGTCGTGGTTGGAGGACCAAGCTGGGGGTCTTCTACAAAAACGGTCTTCAGAGCTGCATCAAACGATGGGAGAAATGCGTAACTCTGGGTGGTTCCTATGTAGAAAGAGACTAATAACTGTGCCAAGTTTCGTTGCTCTACTTCTATGGGAAGTGGGTCAGGGGCATTACTTATTGAACGCCCCTCGTATGATGAGCTCAGAGGTAGTAGTGATGTTGGCTGGTGCGATTTTGTGATTTGCTGGTATGCCGAGAGGGATCCAGCGAGCCCCTAACTGATTCGCCGATCTTACTGGTCTAATGTGGAAGTGAAATGTTGGTGCGGCTTGTGTTTTGGTGATGCTAGCTAGTGCGGTGGTCTTCCTCACAGTACTTCATGGTAGATGATATTTTGTGTGTATGTCACATCACGTTTTTGGCTTGCCTGTTATCCCAATTGAGTGTCATAACTCTTACTTTGGTGTTGTCCATAGCTTCTATTCTTAGTTATCTCTCCTTGAATTTTACTTACTTTTTCTGCCCGTAACGAAAATTTAAGAATCCAAAATTTCAAGATTGCGGGAATAGATGTGGCCCGGAATGTTTTAAATTCATTCCAAAATGCTATGATATGTTGAGTTTCGGCCTCTAAGAGTAAAGTGGAAAAAGTGTGACACACTGACAGACTGGCATTCGCATTTATTACATTAGATTTATGCGCGTGTTTGGATTTGCTATAACTACTAATTACATCAAATCCGATATATGTGATATTTCATGTTAACATATAGATCTTGATATATGTTTGGTTTTTTTGAAAATTTCTTGAATTCCTTTACCAGTTGGATACAATTCTTTTATTTTCTGTATAATTCCTTTTAATGAATATTAACTAAAAAATTGCTGTACTTATAAATAAATCTCTTTTCCTGTAAGATATTGTAACTGTTTCCCCGAATGTAACTATATTTATTCAACATATTATGTTAGTAATAAATACGTTTTTAAAGAGCAGATAATTTTTGTGAAATACATATATATTTATATAGAAAGTAAAAATGTTTGCATAATTTTATAAATGCAGTCTCAGTGTAACATCAATTCAGTATAATTATTTTTATATAATGTAAACTTTTTAGCAACATTCCAATGTTTATTTGCATTTAATATCAATATGAGACCAGCATTTTTCAATTTCTTTCATCAGTTTCAAGTTTGTCTTGTCGTGAAATCGTATTTCTCTCTTCGATTTCATATGTATAAATTTTGTTTCAATAACTTTGATTTTTTTTTTAATGCATTATATATGTTTACATTGGGAAAAATTCAATATTTATTCTCTGTAGTTCAATGTTTGCTTATGGCAAGAGGCACTTTTAGATTTTTAGCTATACATTTAATAAATTTCTTATCCTTAGCTTTAAGTAGCTTTGTGATGTGGAAATTTTGACACCAGATATAGAATTTTCGCGTAATTTAGAAATCCAATAAATGAGTGAAATTTCATTACGATTCTTTAGCTGATTGAAGTTAAATTTGTATTTCATATTTTCCTCACTAATCTTCGTATAATGTCAACGAGAATGTTTTGAAGTACTCATTGTATGACGTTACTTTTGCATTATAAATTTCTCATAAGTTCAAATAATAATTTTAATTTAATTGTTTATAACTAATTTCAGGATGATTCAAACTTAACTACTTTTGAAACAAATGCATAATAATTACAAATGTAAAGTTCTAGCTGCTTAGGAATGCTTAAATCTCTAGACAGGATATCCAGCGGCACTTCTCAAGCTTTATAGAATAAGACCGTATTATGAACATCCATGATTATCCTCTGTTCCGGACATTATGATTCGCAAGTATTATAATGCAATTACTCTTACTAACAAATCTACCCATCGACGATGGAGAAATAAAGTGAGGAAGGGAAGTTACAGGAGCAGTATGTATTAGGAAATGTGTAAATGGACTTGATAGATTACTGGGTGATGTCTTAGAGAAATCATATTCTTGTTGGTGATACAGCATTATATTGCAGCTATATGACATGTGTTTGCGACTAAATGAGATGTAATGACGATTCGATTCCTACCAGAAATAGGCTCCCAGCCGCTGTATCATTAATGATTATGTGAACCATTCCTCTAACGAAAGCCAGAGCTTCCTTTGTCCACTGCATTAAAAGAATTAATTAAAAAATGCTATTTATATATACATTTATTTTAGTTGTTTACACTATTTTACTTTTGTTTATAGTCTTATACACCCCAAGTTCACAAATTATAATTCAATTTAGATTATGAATCATATTTCTTTTGATAATCTCAATATGATTACAAAACTTCTTTGCAGATGATATTTTCTGTTTGGTTGAGTCTAATTTTCAAATTGCTGGAGTCCGTCGCTCTGCTCATAGCGACGTATAACTGGCCGAGTGTAAACATCGGAGTGGGTTAAATTACACCTACGTGATCTAAAGTCTGGCCCTATGCTTTTTTTGTTGTGATACGCGAGCGGAGTCTTTAGGTCTGCAAAAAAATCAAACTAAGACTCACATATTACTGCCCTCTGCGAATAATGTTTGGATGTTCTGGTACAGTGATTATTTTGATTGACAAATTTAAGATGTAAATAACAGCCACTCTGACGAGCCGTTTCGAATCCTGCTCGAGACTGATACACTTCAATAACCAGTAAATAATCACGCACACTATATACTGACATACTTTTGCCATTTTATTTTCATCACTAACCGTCCTCGTGACCCCCTTTATATCAATGATGAAGCCACGGACTATACGATGAAAATCCAGAGTCACTCTTGCTCGGTGAATTTTTAATAAAAAGGCAAAGGTGATTTATCAATACAAAAAGCGATATCCACAAAATAATCGTACTTTCTGATTTTTTTAATGCTAAAATCCTTCCTGACGAACACCTTTGTAATCCCGGAAAATATCGTAACCGCTGGACCAGCCGTCTGGCTGTGAAGAGGGAAGAGACAAAGTGACGGAGAGACGGACAGACAGACTGACATAACACCCATTATTGTGAGATGGCAAATCTACCTATCCACGATATGAAATAAAGGGATAGTATTGGATATCTACACCCTTTAAATTCACGAAATATACGGGAGTGGGGGAATAGATTTCAGAGTTAATCCTCGTCACCGGGATATTAACAAAAAAACTAATAAATATCAAAGGGGATTTATTAATACAAAACTTCAATTCACTAGATAATAACAGTTTTTCACACATTTTTCGCTAAAAACCTTCCTCATTACCTCCTTCGTAATGACGAAAAACATCGTGACCATTTGTCTAGACGGCTGGCAGTCAATAGGGAACAGATAGATAGAAGTACAGACAGACGGACATAACACCCATTATAGTAAGATTCTTAGTTGATAGATTTCACATCTCAAGGGACGAAATATATCCTACTCTGACGATTCGTATTGTATTTCTATTACCTGTTTAAAATTTTAGAAAACCAAAAAATATGCTTGGATAAAATGTGTCAACATAACTGAGAGTGCATTACTTCGTACTCTCTTTTTATACTGATCGAAGTCCTCTTATTTATAGCGGCTATCACATACCACTGGTCACGTCCGAGGTGTGTACCATTATTACTATTATCCCACAAGAGAAACTGACACGAATTTTCGAAATCCAATTCCATCACTGACACAGGGAAAATTTGTAAGACACTCCAAAAATGTCTAAGTTTATTTCGATGAAAAGATAGACTTACTTTATTGTGTGCATTGCCAGTTCAAGAAACACTCTAATCTTCAAATGTGTTGTCGCTTTAATAGCAATCAGTGTAATGTCTCAAGAACTTAAAAAATCAACGCAGAACATGCATACGTAAATATATAGATACATACATGCATACATACACATATATATATAATGACAAATATGAAGAACAGAGAGAGAGAGAGAGAGAGAGAGAGAGAGAGAGAGAGAGAGAGAGAGAGAGAGAGAGAGTAAGGCATTTTACTATAAATTACCATTGTTTCAAGCGAATTAGTCTTGCAACATTATATTAGTATACATGCAATTATTGATTATTTCCTGTGTGCCATTCTGATTAACTCTAGTAAGCCATGTTGAATAGGATTCTTCAAAATTGCGTAAAAAATAATACGCATATTATTTTATAGGCAATCTTGATGAATCTTATTCATGTTATTCGAGCTAACATGAATGCCACACGGAAAATAATCGATAGTTGCATGTAACATTATATATTGTTTCAAGATAGATAGTTTTGAATTAAGATAAACCAATTGTAAATGGAAGTAGTAAAATGAGTTGCTCACTCCATTCTTCTTATTTCACCTTATGAAACTCTATGGATACCTGTGGATTTTTAGAAATTTGTTTCTTAGTACAAATGATCTCCAGATTACACTGTCTGGAAGCCATTAAATGTGGATGAGCTTAACACGTTAAACACCAGGTTTAAAATTACCGATATATATATATATATATATATATATATATATATATATATATGTATAAATGCACACAAACACATATACGCATATATATATGTATGTATATATGTATATATATATGTATATGCATATATATATATGTGTGTGTGTGTGTGTGTGTGTGTGTGTGCGCGCGTGTGTGTATGTATCTATACACACACACACATACACACACAAATGTGTGTTTCAAAAGAGAACAAAAAGCAGAAACACTTGAAAGAACAACATATAGCGTGCAGTAGTTGAACGCTCAGGAAAGATGAAAGAAATTTGTAGCGTTTCCTGCCTACGTCATTGAACAGAAAGGAATGAGGAGAGAAAAGAGATTGAGAAACAATTGAGAGACAAAAATGTATTTGAATCAATTGTGCTACACTCTAGATTCATCGAAAGGAATGAGATAGGCATGAGTGACAGGGGATACAACATTAACGGGGTAAACGTGTGCGTGTGCGTGAGAAGATGTGTGCGTGTTTATACGTATCAATGAATGAATTCGTGTGTAAGTTTGTGTGTTGTCAATCATGTGTTTGAGTTTGAAAAGTGAGCGAGTGTATGTGTTTGTATGGGAACATGTGTGTACATGTGTGTAGAAGTACGTGTAAGTGAAGTGATGTGTGAGTGTGTGTACTTCGTCTATTTATGTGTGTTTAAGTGCCTGTGTGAGGACATGCACATATATGTGTACTTGGCTCTCTAACGTATGTTTGTGTGCGGTTATTGTGAAGCTATCGGAACTGTGAGTGTAATTGTGTGTGTGTACAACGGTCTGCGTATAGAAGTTTTTTTTTGTTTGTTTGTTCCTATATAAGGTCTACAAGTAACTTGTGTTCGTACATGTGTGTTGCTGTGTCCATTTCAGGTGCGTGTGTATACAGGAGGCAGTCAGATATAAAAGTGTGTGTGCATACCCCTGTGTAGGGAAGAGTAAAAGAAAGAGAGAATGAGAGAGAAGGGGATCTATATAGATAGCTAGCTAGCTAGATGTAATGATGCAGATATATGTACGAATTTCATCTTCCAACTGAATGTGTTTTTATTCACGTCTCGTTTTAAACAATTCTCCGAAGAAAATTATTTTACAACTATGTTTAAGGACTCAGAATAAGATTTTATATTAGTCTGTAGCGTTTAGGGTTAAGTTTTGAGTTTATAGTGGAAAGATCGCGATTATATTTACACGGAAAATGTATAAAATAACGTTCTATTGCACGTCTAATCTCCAGTGGATACTTTCAATCAAACATATTTTCAAGAGATTTTTAGTGTTCCAAAGGAATTATACTATTTATACGAACGAGAAGTTATTGAAAAACATGCGGCATTCTCAGCGAGAAAAGTGCGAAATTGCATATATATGTAACAGCTAATATTCCCTATGTATACACTGATAGCACCACAAATACTCGCAAACACTCTAGTATCTAACATTCCAAACAAAGAGATTTTCTTTTTGCTTTCCTAATGCTTCAGCATAAAAAAATAACTAGCAACATTTAGTATCCTATCCTTACCTTCTCCACAAAATACATGAAAATCGTTATTATAAACCTTTAATAAACCCAAATTTCAACAACAATTCTATGAATATTTTCTAAAATATGTTCCCACACTTACAAACAAACATTCATACTTGCAAGGAGGATAGAGGAATAATCTGGATCAAAGTTATAGAAAGGAGGTTAGAGGAATAACTAGGACCAAAGATATAGCAATGGTGATCCTATGATGGATAGATTCTAAGGCCTAGAAATTTTGCACACATTTTACAATGCCCACTTTTGCGTATATTCATAATTAAATATATACAGAGTGAGAGATAAGGAAATTATTTTATTCTCAAACATAGGGTAATGCTAATAATATAGCATGAACAGGATAAATAATCCGTATTTTGCAGACAGATTTCTGCAAAATATGGATAGTTTATCCTGTTCATGCTATATTATTAGCATCCCCTGCGTTTGAGAATAAAATTATTTCCTTATCTCTATCTTTCAATACATTTCAACGCTTCTGATGCAAACTTTGTTGCCTTTCAACGTAAGCTGACTATATATATATAGTCAGCTTACGCTGAAAGTAACCGCAGTTTTAACAGAATAAAATATTTATAAAAATATCCCATACACTTCATACCCCGAAACAAAATGTTAGAAATCTCAAATTACTGAACAATTAGGTTCTTAGACAAAGATCCCCTATTAATGCATATGCTTACCAACAATATTTACATCTGCCTACAGCCCCTTTGAAATACTAAATTAAGGGATTAAGAAATATTCCATACCAATGATACGCTGACATTGTTATTTGCTAAATCACCAACACAATAGAAACATGTGATAATCCCTAAATAAAACCAACACGAAGTATGAAGCTCGCAAACGTTCTAAAACTTACCCCTTATTTACATTCATTTGTAACCCTTAAAAGCTCTTTTCTCAAAATCTGACACACCTTAATAAACGCACATAACAAAAAAGCTTTGAATACTGCAATGAACTCGGAACAAAAGATCCCATAACCTATTAATATCTTAAAACCAGCGGTAATGAAGCAACCATAAGAAGCAAAGATGTCACACCTAAATAGACACACGTGATAACAAAGTTCTATGTTCACGAATATTCCCTGATCTAGAACACAACAGCAAATATATAATCAATGCAAATTCTCCTTAATACCTCTTCATAACTGGCTACCAAATTATTCTCACATTGGAAAATATATTATTGCGCATTACAAAATGACGGTGTTTGTTGCCAGGTTTTTCAATGGTTAATAGCACAGAGTACCCATTCGGTATTTGAGAGGTAAAGGCTTCTATTTTCCATAGATAATTTCCGGCCACGTTTTTCCTTCTTGTAAGGATATATACACGGTTTTATATGCTCTTTTCACAGCATCCTGCGTTTGAAAATCCCCCCTTACATACATGCATACATACATACATACATACATACATACATACATACATACATATATATATAAATACATACATATATATACATATATATATTCCTTTATTGCCCACTGGGGACTAAACATAGAGGGGACAAACAAGGACAGACAAAGGGATTAAGTCGATTATATTGACCCTCAGTACATAACTGGTACTTATATAATCGACCTCGAAATGAGGAAAGGCAAAGTCGGCATCCAGGAATTTGAACGCAGAACGTAAAGACAGACGAAATACTGCTAAACATTTCGCTTAGTGTGCTAACCTTTCTGCCAGCTCACCTTACATACATACATACATACATACATACACACACACACACACACACACCACACACATATATATATATATATATATATATATATATAATATATATATATATACACACACACACAATATATATATGTACATAGACCATTTTTGTAAACAAGCTTAGAAGCCCCGAGTGAGTCGGTTATCTACCCTAAATAAGGGAATTCCCAAACGCAGGATGCTGTGAAGAAAGCTTAGAAAATCGGGTATATATCCTTACAAGAAGGACAAATATATACATATATACATACATGCATATATATATATATACATACATATATACATATATACATATATGCATACATATATATAAATATATATATATATATATATTTATATAAATATATAGGTGTGTACGAATGTGCGCGCGCGTATATATATATATATATATATACTTTATTTTAAGCAGCAGAAAATTCAACAAAATCTTTTACTCTGAGTGTCTCGTTGCCGTTCATCAGACAGTTTTTGCTAGAATGGAACATATATATTAATTCAATCTATACTCTTACAAACGCTACACCTTTAAAAAGAAATGGACTTGTTTGATTGGCCCTTTAGAAAAAAACGGTCAATCTTCGAGCGATAAACAAAAAGGTCAAAAATATATGTATATATATATAAAAAAACTTATAAAAATTATAAAAATTATAAAATCCGAGGAAAAAACCGAGGAAAAAACCTATTGCCGTTAATGAAGACAGTACAAATTAATGCATAGAAATTAAACCTGTTATAAATACTGCAATACATATTTATATTAAAATCCACATATATATATCAACATACACAAAAGGATGCGCGTAAACGCCATACATACATATACAGACGTATGAATATGAATCTAAATTATACACATAAAAGCATGTGTACATATATTCACGCAAACCGTCTCGCACGCAAGCTAAAATTCATCTATGTAGCAATTCTCATATACTGAGCAAGGAGGGGGAACGAAAGAAAGGGAAAGAGAGAAAAAGGAACGAAAGAGGGGGGGGAAACTTGTAGCGATGTTATTGGCATCTATAGAGGCCAGTATACATACACAAGTTTGAATTGATACATATACATACCGTCGTGTGTATGCGTGCTTAAGCACAAGCATACTTTCACTTACACATACACAGATACGCATGCTTACAAATACATATGCTTTGCTATACACAAACTTATATAAACATTCTAAATTTGACAACATTGCTTTTTTTAAAAAAAACATTGCTTTTAAAAAATGGGTGCATTAATAAAAATATATACGAAAGACATATAAAATAAAATATAACATCCTATTTTGGGTCATTTATAAATAATCAAGGTAATATAAATAATCAAGGTAATCCTATGCAATACAATAACATGAAAACAAAGTTTGTAGGTTTTTCCTAATATATATGTAGAAACAATAAGACTTTGCTATAGATCCGTCGTAGCGCTTAAGAGTCAAAATCAAAATCAAAAATCAAAATACAAAATATATACTCTATCCATATGGTATATTTATATTCGACATTTTAAATTTAGCCGCGTGCGGATTTTATAATTTTTATAATTTTTATAAGTTTTTTTATATATATATACATATATTTTTGACCTTTTTGTTTATCGCTCGAAGATTGACCGTTTTTTTCTAAAGGGCCAATCAAACAAGTCCATTTCTTTTTAAAGGTGTAGCGTTTGTAAGAGTATAGATTGAATTAATATATATGTTCCATTCTAGCAAAAACTGTCTGATGAACGGCAACGAGAAACTCAGAGTAACAGATTTTGTTGAATTTTCTGCTGCTTAAAATAAAGCATATTACTCTACCACTGGTATTTGAGTACTCTTTTTTCCACCTTGTTTCACATTTATGTGTTTACTCCGGTATATATATATATATATATATATATATATATATATATACATACATATATATATATATATATATATATATATATATATATATATATATATATAAGAAAGTTTGTTTGGTAAAGCACGTGGGTGAATATATACGAAAATAGTAAAGTGTGAAAAAACGACAGAAGGCTTAAATGTTAAAAAATATATATATTTGTGTCAAAATGTCTGGAGAATATTGGAAAAATTTTTTTCCTTTCCTTAAAATGACATAATTTTAAAATTTTTAAAGAAATTACCGGTTTCGCGTGTAGCTTTTCAAATTTCTTGTGACGTTATGTTTATATTGTATGGAATTATCGTTGTTTTTATTTCCAGAAGATTTCTAAATAAGGGGAGGTAGTGAGTGATTTTTTCCGGTGTAGGGGAGATAATCGCTTAAAAAATTTTTTTTTCCCATTTCCTTGTTAATTTCTCTGTGTCAGTATGTTCGGATGGTTGAGTCTGGGTTTGTACTTTTCAATGAAGAATGTTTCCTTGTTCAGTCTCATTTGTGTTGATGATCCGAAAGCACATTGGTAAAATGGGAAGATTAAAAATTGTGGCAGTAGTTGCTTTGCGCATTTCTCGATGTGCTCACTAAAAGGTATCATTCTATATTCTGGGAATGCAATCTGTTGTCGATGCAGTGTGCATCTGCGCCTGAGTGATAGTCCCGTGGAACCCACGTAGTCTTGGTGGCAGCCCGAGCATTTAATAACATAAATTATGTTTTCAGAGGCACAAGTAAAGTTAGATTTGATCTTAAATTTCTGTCCCTCTTTAAAGAAGAATTCTGATCCTTCCAATAGGTTAGGACATGTTGCACAGTTCGATCTACCACATTTTTTAACTTTTGCATCCGTAATTTTAGAAGACAATTTTGCCTTTGTGAGAATCTTTTTAAGTGATTTAGGCTGTTTGTAGCTTTTAATGATTTGGTGTATGTTTAGAATTTCCTTTAATTTTGGGTTTTTATGAAGTATTGGTAAATTCTGGGTGATGATGGTGAAGGCTTCTTTGTTTCTGGGGTTGTATGTAGATATGTAAGGTAGTATTTTCGGGGAAGGTGTGTTGTTGTGTTGAACTTTTCTTAAAGTTTCTATGTTGATTTCTGTTGCACGTCTGATCCCATCCTCTATGAGTTGAGCTGGGTAATGTCTGTCAATTAGGGTGTTTTTGAGTTCTTGCAGTCTAAAGTTCCTGGTATTTTGTTCTGACACTATTGTGCATATCCTTCTTGCAAGGTTGAAGGGGATGTTTGTTTTAGTGTGTCTTGGGTGGCATGAATTAAAAAGAAGGTATTGTTTGGCGTCTGTGGCTTTGTAAAAAATGTCTGTTTCTATTTTAAGGTTAATTTTTTTAATTAGTATATCCAAGAACGGGAGCTCCTTTTGGTTGTATTCCATTGTGTACTGTATATTTGGGTTTATGCTGTTCAATAGGTTTTTAAATTTTAGGAGTTTATCTATGTTTTCATTCCAGAGAATGAAACAATCGTCTAGGAATCGTTTCCAATTCTCTTTTATGTATTGAGAGAGGGAGTTTCCAAAGATTGATAGAGATTCCTGGTAAATGATTATTTCCATGTATCCCATTGTTAAGTTCGCAATGACTGGTGCTGCCCTTGTACCCATAGCAATTCCGGATTTTTGACGGTAAAATGTATTGTCAAACATGAAGTGGTTATTGTGTAGGATGAATTCAATTGATTTAGTAATGAATTCCTTACTGATCCTTTTTGGTATTTCTTCCGGTAATTGGTCTAACCAGAATTGTATTGCCTCCAGTCCATAATTATGAGGTATACTGGTATACAAGTTGACTACATCAAAGTTGACTATATATATATATATATATATATATATATATATATATATATATATATATATATATATATATATATATATACATGTATATATCTGCATAAACATGCGTAAGATTAGGTATTTCATTGGCGAGTCATAAGTGATTAATTTGAACTAGGAACTATAGCACTTGTGGTCATTTATGATAGCTAATTCCACAAGCCTAGACTAGTTCAACTGAGTTTCTCCATTTTGCATGCTGCTGATGACTGGTTACGAAGTCACAAGCGATGCTCCAGTTTACTGTAACCACTAACACATATATCAATAAAATAATTAATGTGTAATATCAATGCAAGTGTTACCAAACTGTAGAAACTGAGTTGTTCTTTTCTGAATCGACTAAATAGTGATTGACATATGATGATAAGATAAAAAAAATTATTTTATTAAACCAATTGAAAATATGTCTGTTTATTTCAAATTTTATCAAGAAATATTAATCGATTCAAGGACAATATCCATAATTAATTGTTTTGAAATCAAATGAATTTTCTTCATTTTACATTGCACTCAAGAAATCTTCACATCATATCTCCACTAATATCATTTCACTCATATATTTTATATGTTTTCCTATAAAATATATGTATCGAATCATATTAAAAATAATATTTCCAGTATTTAATCTACATCAACCCATGCCTAACCATCAACTTTATTAAAATTACATTTTTATATTGTCTCACACTTCCTGATATACTTTATAAGTAAATTCAAAATTCCGCACATACGAGTATCACACAAGTACAACTTATATTTTGTTTACTACTGCAGCTTTTTAATTCTCACCAACTGAGAAACAATCTCATTGACACCAAGTATTCCACTATGTATGTATACACGTATACAATACGTATTCAAATCTCATTGGTTTTTATACACTTAATCCTCTTACGTTTCGCTAAGAAAACAATCACGGAAAAATAAAGAATGATAATATCAATATTGTAACTTTTTTGCAGCTTATCTTTTAATATTAAGTAGTGTTTCAATGAGAAGATATGACAAAAATATATAAAATGTAAAAACTAACATATTAATTTAAATTTGGTTTGTGGGTATTTAATATAAGAAGATTTTATATTCATTAGAAAACATAGAAATGTAGAGAGATTACAAAGAAAAAATTACATTAGCGTATAAATTTCATACTTATATTATTGACTAATATATTCAATTGGCGACAACTAAGCAATCAGGATTGAGAGACACACTAATTATGATACATACTCAAATCACATAGTCACCGTAATTTATGATAAAACAGCTTCAGAATATTGACGATAATTGGAAGAAAAGAACCACAGTAGTACGACAAATTAAGCTTCATTCCAAATTAAAAGCTTAGAATTAAAAATGTTATGAGACAATTGACTACAAATTAATATAGTAGGAACAGTCACATTATCACAGATGTACAGTGTCTTAGGAAATTTCATATATAAAATTTATTTGTATTTTCTGCCTTCTTCCAATTAGATATTATTCATGTTCTCCAATAAGTCCTTTTATATTTTTCGGACATTCGAATAAGACGACATGTGAAGACAATATTTTAGTTCGTTAAGGTGGCTGGCTGGCAGAATGTTAGCATGCTGCGCGAAATGCTTAGCAATATTTCGCCGAGGTCGACTTTGCCTTTCATCCTTTTGGGGTCGATAAAGCACGTACCAGTTGCGTACGGTGGTCGATCTAATCGACTGGCCCCCCTCTGAAAACATTTCGGGCATTGTGCCTACAGTAGAAAGGAATAATGTAGTTTGTTCTCATTTCAAAATCTAGGACCAAATGGCTTTCGGTGTTCTGAAAATGCGATTTTAGCGAAGCAACAATTACATAGCTATAAGGTTCAATATTAATATAAATTGATATAATACTACATTATCAGTTAGCGTGTAGTGTTCGTGTTTCGAACGCGTAAAAATGTATCTAAAAATGACAAAATACTTCATAAAGTAACATATATTGTCATGATATGTATAAATCTATAATACATCCTAGTGTGAGTCGATCTCTTTACCTATATATTACCGATGTATTTTGCAAATGCTGAGAGAATTTTACTAATGCCGTCTTAGTAACTATCATTGTCAAACAAATGCCGAGTGATATTCCAGAGAAATCATTGAAACTGTTTTTAACTTTCCATATTTTCATGATATCACTCATCAGTAAATATATTTTAAAAACTGAGTGTTATTTGGTGAGAAACAAGAATATTTCAATTTAAATTAGACTTTTCTGACTAAACTCTGAAAATTTACCCTAAATTTAAACAAAAAACAAAACAATTTCTGCGTATGTAAATTAAATAAAACCCTATAGTCTAGGAAAAATGTATATCTAGTGAATGTGAAATGTAAGAAAATGTTAATGTTTAAATTATATATAATGATAGATTTCATTTATATGATTTGAAGATGTGTTCCTGCCAATGTTTACATCGGTATGCCACGTTCTCTAACCATGTTTGCAAGGGCATTTTTAGAGAAAAGAATAAAAAATAGCTCACAATTACAGCGAAGACAGAATTCCTTGCCTTTATCATAAGATATCGAAATTGAGAGAATCAACCAATCTAAATTAAATTGTTTATTATGGTCTTTTAAATACCAAATTAATTTACTAAGCCCTGTATTGTTACGTTTATTCTTATCCCTAAATGTAGAGTTATGATTGGAAATTCTTTTAGATAAAAGAGCTGTCTATATAAAAAATACTTCATTACAAGAAGTAATTTTACACTGGCATATAGAATTTTTAATTTTAGAGTTACTTGATATAAACTTGATTCTGTTGTAATTGACTTCAGATACACTAACGTTGTTATTAATATTTCTAGGGGGATGGATGGTATTAGCTAAATTAATGCTAGTATTAGTAAATGTATCCCTATTTAACAGGCTAATATTATGTGAGGAGATAATTTGTAAGAAATTTTTTGTGTTGGAAAAACCAATCCTAACCGGCTGAGTTGATAATAGTGTAATACATATAATTCTTTGGGAAATTCCTAATAACAAGGGAAACATACACATATGTATTCATACACACACACATTTGTATATATATATATATATATATATATATATATATATATATCTACACACACACATACACATATACATATTTATAAATGCATATACTTATGACTTTAGATATATGAATATACATTTAATTATTCATAAATGCTGATATGTATTTTGCTTCCCGAACATTTTTAGCTGTTACACATATTTTTGACGTCAATATGTGTTCGTATGTATGAAGGAGAATAAGAAAGAAAAAGACACAGTGACAGTGAAAATATAATTACACAAAAATTGACTGATGTAGAGAGCCCATGCAATGGAAGCACCTTAATGTTTAAAAGCCTTATAAATGCCGGTGAAACCTTCAGTCTAATTAGTTAATTATTTTCATGGTGGTGACAGGTTCTGTACAGGTGTGTATGTGTCAATAACAATCGATTTGAATAATTTGGCCAATTGGTAGTCATAGCACCAATACTGTATGTGTCAGTCAATGCAATGTAATAAAACAAATGTAAAGTATAAATGATATTAGCAATAACAATATAGAAATAATGAAAAATAACCATCACCAGTGCGCTGTTTTATCTTCTAGATTTTACCCTTACTAAATACATAGAAAATTATCATCTTCAGCAGCAGTATATACTTGTTTGCAATTCATAGGTTATAAATCACAAAGGTTTTCGTAATTGGTATTTTGAAGATGACACGTATTTAGATGCTTTGGTTACAGACGTTTTCTAGGTCTTTATTAAAATCAATTGCGTCAAAATTTGTGTAGCATACGTAATTAAACGAGAACTTTAATAACACTTCGAAGTTTACATAATTTAAGTCTAAATCGACTTGTTATGTCGAACCATCCTAATACAACTGCGTACTACCGGACATTGCAAGCATGGCTTGCAATTTAAGTGATGAATAACCAGGACGAAAGCTGTAATAAAAACGATGCTGCTTGAAGTTTAAAACCGGTCGATGATACTCTCAAGCTAAATTCCATACAGTTTTCTAAATACTCTGCTACACTTCTGTGTGCAGAGATAATCGACAGCTGTTGTTCAGTAGATTGCTATTCAAAACACACAGTAATAATGCGGACTTCCATTTGAGACAAAGTAATTTCTTAATTGCGTTTCAATCATTTTTCCATTAAGAGTATGTGTATAGGTAATTCGAAGGAGAAAATCAATACAATTGTTTCCTTTCATCATAAAATCATTTGTTTTCTTCTGGAATTTATGCTATAATCAGAAGTCTTCAAAACTTAGACAATAGCTAGCAACACAAAACAGCAACAACCAATACACACACACACATGCACATACACGATCATGTGTGTATTTGTAACAATGTGTGTATGCGAGTGTTAGTCATGTGTAAGTATAATCCCTCTCCCACCCTGTCTCACTTTCTCTATTATATATATTTACACGCACACACACCCGAACACACATTTGCACATACACACACACACACACACAAATATTTAGCTTTCCACTAATTTGATAATCAGTACAAATCGAGGTTAAGTCTACAGAATGTTGAGAATTTCTTCAGCAGTAATATATCAGATGTGCTATTATCCTGACAACTCATGTCATAAAGAAGTTCCTGCCTATATCTATACATAGTGGGACGTAAATTTTATAGATTTATACCATCGTGTAAGGATGTTTCGATGACTGTAGTATAATAACTGTAGGTGTTAAATAGGATGTACGACTATAATTTCGTTTCTGTTTAGCAATCTTCTTGTTCATGTTGTTTTTTAACACTCAACAGAAACAGAATGGATTAAACTGACAGCACAAACATTCATGTCAACATTGATTAGTACGAGACATATGTGTTGTCAGAGCATAAATACAATTAATTCGATTTTATTCGTTTATAACTAATGACTAAATTTCGAGTATACTCGAATAATGCACTAATTGATTCATATTTCTACTACTACTACTACTACTACTACTACTACTACTACTACTACTACTACTACTACTACTACTACTACTACTACTACTACTACTACTACTACTACTGCTTCTACTGCTGCTGCTGCTGCTGGTGGTACGACAATGACGACGACGGCGACCACAAGATGAAAAGTTGGGTGATCCATTCAATTCTACTGATATATTTTAGTGTTTATAGAACATTTTAATTCGTGTTTGCTTGTCAAGCAACTATCATTTTTAAAAACCTACATTCTAATCTTTCAACGACAAAACTGTTATTCCAAATAACCATTTGTTTTGTTACTTACTGCACAAACTACTAGTAGTTTAAGTCTGTACCGCGCGCGCACCAATCGGAATTTCCGTTCGAAAATATATTATGGTATTCTTCCGAACTATCTTTTTTGCAAATATAAACCTCATTTATCTATCTATGCAATCAATCTATGTAATATATATGTCCATCTATCTATCTATCTATCTATCTATCTATCTATCTATCTATCTATCTATCTATCTATCTATCTATCTATCTATCTATCTATCTATCTATCTATCTATCTATCTATCTATCTCACACAGATTATATCTACAGACACACATGCATAGGTACACATACTCATATAGATATAAATTGTGTGAGTGGTGTATGTGTGCGTTCGCACGAGTATATGTGTGTATGTGTGCGTGTGTGTGTACGTATGTGAGCGTGTGTGTGTGTGTGCTGATGCAGCAAGGTTTTTATGGCAGAGTGCAGAACACACAATATGCTAAATATAAGTTTAATTTGAATAGAATTGCAAGTATATTGCACCGACCATATTACTAAACGTTTAAAGTCAAACAATATGGAATTCGTTTCCACCCTGTACAGTCGATTTACACCTGCTTTACTGAACGTGTAAATTCATTTATGCTGGTGGAAAGCCGTCCCAACTTCAGTTTGTATCATATTCATCCTCTGTTCTGATAAATGTTCGAAAAATCCTGTATTATTAATGTGAACGCTTTAATGCATGTAAAATAACTTTCACAAATAGAAAGGAAATACTTCTCCTGATATTGACCTATTGAAGTATAGTGAACTATTTTCAAATATCTAAAGATATCGACTTTGTGGTAAACGTGAATATGCTGTGCTGATTGAGTTAGGGTTTTAGCGTTTTAATGTCGGTTCACGAAATATAGAGTAATTAGAGGATCTTTTAAGATCAGAGGGCTTACGGGGAGAACAAATGAATTTCCTTGAACTTATTACATGCACATTCTACCTCTCAAGTATTTGAGTATGTTCTGGGTAAACACTCTGATTTCTTTCGGTTGATTCATGAAACGTATTCATAAATGCGCTTGCAACTATTAAAAACTTCAGATTTGGGTTTGAAACTTATGCCTGTACATATACAAGTTATTCCGGAATTTTACTTTTGGGGCTGAGGAGAGATTATATTCATCTCCAAAAAGAATTAAAAAATCTTTTTTTCCTCTACAGAATCGAAAATATTCGGGAGGAAGAAGATTGCTTCTGTTCACACGTTGTTGATAATAACTTTACTGGTAAATCTATTAAAGACATCATAGAGGCAGATAATTACATGAATTGTAAAGCATAAGCCATATCCCGAAGTGCTTGTATTTAATATACGATAGGATCGTCCTAAATCAAAAAAGTTTAACACCATAAGAATAAATGCTTATACGACTGAATGTAGTTCAAAATATTCAGGTGTGTTTTAGAATGGTATTGTTAGCAAGAATTTTCTAAACTACTTACATAATGATATCCACCAGACACGCTGAATGGAATAAAATTAATACATTTAGAACTTAGTTTTATAAGTATATACAAAAATGCTAGATGATCTAAATATTTTTTATCAACTTCACTATAATTTGTTTTCATGCTACAGAGACGAATTTTTAATTATCACAAAAAATGCAAATACTCATATTTTGTAAAGAATAGAGAAGGATATAAATGCAAAAATTCAGATATTTCGCATTGAAATCGCCAAGAAATTAAAATGCTAGCAAATTCACGATAACATATTACAGGAAAATGCTCTTAATTGCAGGTGCAACTGATTTTGTAAAGAGAAACAAAGTGATAAAAAACAAAGAGAAGCAGTGTGCATATTACTTTCAAAATAAATGAAATGTAAAGTAAATCATTTCGAATAAACCTTATGTATATTGTATATTGTATTCATACTATAAAAATAGTAGTAAATACAACAAACCTGACAAAATTATGAAGAACTTGAAACTGGAAATAAAAATTATCTTTTAATACGCCATTATACTTACATAAATGTATATCACATTTGTAAAAATATCGAAAACTATAAAAGCAGCAAATAAAGATTTTTTTTTAGAAAACAGAGAAACATAAATAATGATAGAAAATTAGGTGCAATAATACGTTAAACATGGAAGTCAGCAGGAAATATACGAGGCAAAATGAAGGACAGAAGTAAGAATATGAAGAGGAACTTCTATTTGCAAGATTAAACACGTTTCATACTTTTCTATACAGAAAAAAAAAATATATACAAATGTACAGATAAGAATGTAGTTGTAAGAACAAAAGAGCAGGTGGTTCAGAAAATGTGTTTATTGATCAACCCCGATTTCTTGCTAGTAGATTTAAATATGAAAGCTTTTTCTTCGTAAAATTCTTTTCCTTCCTTATATCTTATGCTGTTATTAGCAAATTCCATGTCTTCACAATTATTTCGATGCACAGTAAAATAACATCGTCACAGTATAATTCAATAATGCTGATAAAGCTGATCATGATGATGATGATGATGATAATAATAACAATTGTTATTTCAAATTTTTGCAACAAGGGCAGCTTGGGAGAGGTGGGGATCGGTCGATTACATCGAGCCCAGTGTTCATCTTGTACATATTTTATCGACCTCGAGAGAATTTGAACTCAAAAAGGAACGAAGGAATAATAATAATAATAATAATAGAAATAATAATAATAAAAATAATAATAATAATAATAAAAATAATAATAATAATAATAATAATAATAATAATAATAATAATAATAATAATAATAATATAATAATAATAATAATAAGTATGTGTTGTTGTATTTTCATTTTTTGGGTAGAGTACTGCTGTGAAGTATGCGTGTAAGATAGAAATGTATTCCTCACGTATTCCTCACAAACACATATAACATACAGAAAATTGCACTACTAGGCACTGCACACATCCTACGCAGAACACTTTCCATACAATAACCATCAGAGCATCACAACAAATCACAGCACATACCCAAGGCACACAGAGCTGCGCTCGGTAGTGAAGTGAAAGCACGCTATAAAAATAAAAATAAAACTACTGAATAATAATAATAATAATATAATAATAATAATAATAATAATAATAATAATAATAATAATAATAATAACAAATTCCTTGATGCAGTACCAAGCACTGGCTAATAACATGTGCATTTCTGATCGTGGACAGAAAACTTTGAGGAGCATCATAGCCATGTTTTGAGAGGAATCATTTCGGGTTTGAATAAAACACACCTCTGGAAACAGGGTATTTCGCACAGCCTCCTTAAACAAACCTTATTCAGGGACTTTTTAGCGGGCTGGGATATTCGACTGGAATAAATTTCTAACTCGGCGCCACCAGTGAGGTCATGTGCTGTTTAATTTGATAATGAGATCACCATGCTGCGCTCATGTTGTGATGCATGTGCTTGGTTTAAACTTATCAGACGGGTAGTCATGATGGGTGTACCGGGCTTCGTATACTTTCCCCGGTGTTAGTTTGATGGCATGCACTGCTCTTTCACTCAATAATAATAATAATAATAATAATAATAATAATAATAATAATAATAATAATAATAATAATAATAATAATAATAATAACTGCAGAATATGTGGAGATGGACAAGAAACAATAAATCATATTATCTCTGGCTGCCCAGTCCTGGCTAAGAAGGAATATATTCACAGACATGACAGAGTTGGAACCTACATACATTGGAAGCTATGCCAACATTATGGAATAACAACAGAAAAAAGATGGTATAGGCACACACCAGAAAAGGTCACAGAAAATGAGAAAGCAACCATACTCTGGGATATGCCGATACACACAGATAGAGAAATTAAGGCCAACAGACCAGAGATAGTTGTCAGAGATCATGAAGAAAAAAAATGCTTTCTAATTGATGTATCAATACCGGCAGATGACAACGTGTCTCTAAAAGAAATGGAGAAACTCTCAAAATACAAAGACCTGGAAATAGAGGTAACTAGAATGTGGAATCTGAAAACAGAAACAATTCCTATCATAGTAGGTGCATTAGGCATGATAAAAAAATATTCAGACAAATACATAACAAAAACACCAGGACTTACAAACACATATAACATATAGAAAATTTGCACTACTAGGCACTGCACACATCCTACGCAGAACACTTTCTATACAATAACCATTAGAGCATCACAACAAATCACAGCACATACCCAAGGCACACAGAGCTGCGCTCGGTAGTGAAGTGAAAGCACGCTATAAAAATAAAACTACTGAATAATAATAATAATAATAATAATGATAAAATAATGAGAGCACCGGGGAAGTTTAACATGTGAGAACGATAAGACACTGCTCCGAAATCTATTCAGAAACATCGGGAATAAAAACAGCAAATGGAGGTTAAATAACTGACAAAGCGTTGGACTAAATCCGAGTCAGTATTACTCATTAACAATTATTTCTATTTTCCAAATGAAATGAAGTATTTTAACTGTGTGTCATCTCCATCACTCACAGACACGTGTAAACACGCTCGCCATATTACGATCAAATCAGCATCAGAACATCTCCTTCCCCAACCACCATACAGACACACAAAAAAAGATAAATTAAATAATACCTGTATTATTCAATCCAAGTATAACAAACGCAAAGTACATACTTCAAACAAGGTACATAAAAAGTACGAAAACCTACACGAGCAAACACATTTAACATCAGAAGTGAACGGATTGGCACCCTTCGGAGATGGTGACCATCAAAATAAAGGGCCGGACGCTATTCACTACATCCCGCAAAAAAAACGAGAAAGCATAAAGGGACACGTGAGGAATATATTTCAATCCTACACGCTTATTTTACAGCTGTACTGTACGCAGAGAATGAAAACAAAGCAACACATACATAGAAAATCTGGAAGAAAAATAACCTACATAAATATTTAGATACCGCAATGAACTCTAATAAACTGGCTAACATACGGAGATATATTCAGAAAACAGAAATATCAGAAATAGAAATGGAACATGTAAAAGTAAGAATAAATCAGAAAAACGTAGATAGTAACCATACAGCCAAATAATATCATAAATACTGGAATGTAAAATACGAAGACCGACCTAACATGTCCAACAAAAAGAAAGTAAACAACGAAAGACAATAAACCCAGACCGTAGGAATGTATAATGATGAAAAAAATGCTCCAAGCAAGAACACCACAGACAAAAATATGAACGAGAGGGAATACAAAACATATCAAAAACCCGCAAACAATGATAGTGAAACTAAAATGATTATGATACTGTTAAAAGGAGTATAATCAAAGAATTGAAAGTCACAGATCTCATTATGTACTACCGACTGTAACTCTCAGAAATGAAAATTGATAATAAAACAACAAAGATAAATAGCATGAACCTGGCCGTCATAGAACTGACAGTCACAGAAACAAATGTCAATCTGATCAGGCTAAATGATATAACATATGCAGCAGCCTCTGTGGCCACAAAAGAAGTTGGATGTCCTATAAACCCATCAAAGTAGGAGTATCGCCACCCAAAGAAACCCTGTAGGTGAATAATATCCAGAAATAAATAGAAAATAAGAGAAAAGATCTGTCAAGCGCTTATGATAATCCGTAATAAAACTAGTAGAAAATCAACACTACAAAGCAACATGAAAAGAAGAAAAATACTACGTAAATACAAAATTACAGAACAAGGTATACATGAAGTAAAAGAACAGCTAAAGCAAGATATTCTCGCCAAAGCACAAAGGAACCGCCGGTATGTATTTTAACTGTGTATCATTTCCATCACTCAAAGACACGTGTAAATACGCTCGCCATATTACTATCAAATCAACATCAGACAATCTCTTTCCCCAACCACCATACAAACGCACAAAAAAAGATAAAAGAAATAATACCTGTATTATTCAATCCAAGTATAACAAACGCGAAGTACGTTTCTTTGAACAAAATAAGCCAACATTTCTTTGAACAAAATAAGCAGCTCAACTCAAACCTCAAATGATTCTACGAAGAACATGGTAAAAATAAAATAGATATCAAAGTAGCACCAACAGCAGAAATGGAAGAATTTTAGAAAGAAATGTGGTCGATGAAGGAACAATTTCAGAAGAGATTTATCAAAGTAACGAACACAGCAACACTATAACAATTATAACACCTGAAGAGGTCACCCAGCACCGGAAAAGCTAAGTAACTGGAAGGCATCCGGGCAAGACAAGAACTCCAGCTTCTGGTTAAAATACTTAATAGGAACACATAAAAAGCTGGCTGAGAAATTTAATGAAATTCCAGCAGATACAGACAATGCTTGAATGGCTCACAGAAAGGAAAACTTTTCTAATTCCCAAATTCACTGAAACGACAATCCCACAAAATCACACACTGATAACTTTTCTCCCTACAATTTACAAAGGCTTTACAGCAATAATATTGCAGAAGATGGGCAACAAACTGGAAGAGAACAACCTGTGTTCAGAAGAGCAGAAGGGATCAGCTTCTGATCAGCTTCTGATCAATAAGCCTTAACTGAAGACAGTCGCAGAAAGAAGGGTTTAAGTATGGCCTGGATCGATTAGCGAAAGGTTTTTGATAGTATTCTCGATGCATGGATCCTAGAAACGCTAGCCATGAAGGTAGCTCTAATAATCATGAAATATACAAAACATCCAAGAATAAATGGCAGACAGCGCAACAGCTCCAGACAAAAGACGGACTCATAAAAACCAAAGCCATCCCCATTAAAAGACAAATATTCCAAGGAGACACACTCTCTCCACTCCTTTTCTGCTTGGTATTGATACCTTTATCTTACATGCTAAACAGAAGTGGATGTGGATACAATTGTTACGGCAAAATGACCAGCCATCTCTAATATATGGATGATCAAAAACTGTACGCTATAAATAATAACTGGCTGGAAACATTTCTACAGACAGCTCATTGATTTGCCAATTAAATAAACATGGAATATGTTTTAGTTAAACGTTTCAAAGCAACCCTGAATAGAGGAAAACTAGTTAAGAGAAGCAACATCACACTAGATAAAGCAAATGCAATAACAGAATTAGACCAATGCCAGACACACAAATACTTAGGGATCAATGAAATAGATACGAAACAACATACACAAATGAAAGAGAAGATAAAAAAGAAATACTGCAGACGAGTTAGATTAATACTAAAAGCAGAACTCAATGCGAAAAACAAGATAATAGGTATCGACACTGTAGCCATCTCAGTTATAGGTTACATCTACAATATTCTTAACTGGACTAATCAAAATAGACAGGGAAACAAGAAAAAATAATTTCAGGATTTCGGATGCAACAACCAAAATCTGACATAGAAAGGTTATATATACAACATATCGAAGGTGGTACAGGCCTTATATAGCTAGAAAATAACCACCATAGGACTACAAAAATACCTACTTCAGAAGCAAGGAATACTGATACAAATAACCACAAATGACGAATAAAACAAAAAAAATATGTTTTCAGACTTTAACGAAGCTAACAAATTCAAAAAAATTGTCATAGTACCTAACATCTTTAAAGAAAAAGAAGAAACAACTAAAGCTGGAAAGCAACTGAAATCCAAACAAAAACTGGAACAGCAACGGATTATGATAAGACGATGGCAAGAAAAGCCCCTTCATAGCAAATATCGGGTTAAACCAAAGATTGTATAGGCACACGCCAGTAAAAGTTGCAGAAAATGAAAAGCAACCATACTCTGGGACATGCGAATACACAGATATAGAGAAATTAAGGCCAATCGGCTGGGTATAGTTGTCAGAGATCACTAACAAAAAAATGCTTTCTAGTCGATGTATCAATACCAGCAGATGACAATGTTTCTCTAAAAGAAACGGAGACACTTTCATAATATAAAGATCTGGCAATAAGAGTAACTCGAATATGGAGCCTAAAAATAGAAACAATTCCTATCATAATAGGCGGATTTTGTATGCTAAAAAGATCTTTGAAACAAATATATAGCAAAACACCAGGATTTACACTTACATATAATATACAAAAATTGCACTACTAGGCACCTCACACATTCTACGTAAAGGGTCTATTTGATAATATCAAACCTGGGGCTAAACTGGTGCATGTTCTATAAAAAAATCCAGTCAATCTAGACGGACTTTCAACTTATTTTGAAATCTAAAATTTCGTCAAATCACATTGATCAGTCTGAATGTAGTATATGAATAGAAACTATTAAAGACCAACTGAATCACACATGCATATTTTATACAGAATTGTACGTCATTATCAAATACAGTACATCTGTTCAAACAATGTGCTTCTTGTGCCTGGCATTACATTATCCTAAGGGTTTTCCTAACGACTGTTTTACCGTTGGAATCAAAGAAACATGTACAGAAAGACATTTCATGGTCGATATCACGCTGTTAATGTTCTACTTGCACTATCAATTTATATTACTTGCTATCTTCAAACACAGGTATATTCTCATTCACTCACTCACTCACAAACATACACATATACACAAACACACACACACACAAACGCACAAGTACACAGACATATTTCACACAGTGTGCTCATGAATGCCGATATATAATGTGAACAATTCCAACCACACAACTAGGCTTTCCTAAAAACCACGCCTACATGCACACACAAAATATGCATCAATATATTAACGTTTTATATACATATACACCTACATAAATACACACACATAAGCACGTATATATATATATATATATATATATATATATGTATGTGTGTGTGTGTGTGTGTATGTACATGTGTGTATATGTGTTTGTGTGTATACATGTATGTATCAATATATGTATGCATGCGTGCAAGCATTTCAAGAAAGGAAAAGCAATAAGCTATAACGAGATCGGCTATATGCCCTATTGACCAAGACAAACAATAACAATTACATATCTGCTGCAGAAACACTAGAAAATCTTCGATTCCGCTCTTCAGTTATCGAATGTTTCTTTCAAATGTCATATGGTAATACATGTATTCCACTTATATTCGGAAGTGTGTTTTCTGACGATTGCAAATATATGCATACAAATAAAGTCAGAATCAGAAGGATCAACGCATGCAATCATACTTTCAAACCTACTTGTCCAGAAACACAAACACACATACACCTACACATAAAAATATCTAAGAATATTAGGAGACATTCAACATAAAAGGCATATGATAAAGATTGCTATGCACAGCACTATTACATTCAGTTCGTTGTATAGATTAAAATGTAAGTCACTATATTGAAAAATGCGTTGAAAAAATTTGATAAGAATTTCAACTAATATATGGTCAAAGATCCAGCAATTTTGGGAAATGTCAATTAAATCGGTGCACGTGACCAACTGATAATTATTTCATGGACCGCGAAAGAAGGAAAGGCAAATTCGGACAAAATGCCATTAAACTTATTGGCCGCTGCGGTAAGGATCCAATTGATATTTAATTTCAACTATCATTGGTTTCGTACTTTGGCACAACGCTAGCCATCTTGGTGAGGGAGTTAGTAGACTACATCGAACCCAGCACTCAACTGGTACTTATTTCATAAACTCAGAAACGATTAAAGACAAAATCGACCCCAGTGACATCTGGACGGAAAACATAAGAACGGAAGAAATGCCGGTAAGCTTTTTTTCCAGGTGCAATAAACATTCTACCAGGTCACAAATTCAATTACAACTAACGCTGATTTCAAATTTTGGCTCAATACCAACAATTTCGGGGAAGGAGTAAGTCGATTTACTCGACCCCAGTGCTCAAATAGTACTTATATAACCGACCCCGAAATGATAACAAAAACAAATTCGACCTCGACGGTTTTGATCTCAGAACTTGAACTCTGGCGAAATTTCGCTCAGCATTTTCCCCAGCCCGCTGAGAATAATTAATTTCAACTAATACTAATATTTAAAATAATATTATCATTGGAAGTGCCGTCATATATTCTAATTACGTTGCGATGTTTCTTGAACCACCTATGTCTGTTAGATTTTTGCAAGAAGAAAGAGGCATTTTGATTTTCCAGACAGATGCTGGAATAAATGTGTATACTGTTATAAGTTTGAAGGTAAGTCTAAAGATCTTGTTCTGCGACTAGAAGTGACATTTTTGTCAAAACACTAGTATGGTGAGAAACAAAACATACAATCGCCAGTAATATCCATAGCACTATTACATTCACTCAAATTAGTATGCAACAAAGCTACATTGCAGCAAAGTAGAGGCCCCACTAACGTTGTTTAAAATAAAAGTGAAACAGCTGAAGTAAACATAAATAATTCTACGACACGGAACAATAGAAACTTTATGTTTTAATGCACGCCATATCATACTTATAGATGGAATTTAGATCGGGCTTACAGGAATCAATATGTAACCGTTCTCTTCACACACTTATCAGAAGTTCTGTTGCGGAACATTTGTTTAGTTCATATATTTGTTGGAAAAACAATATTGAAGCTGCAAACAAAATACTGTAAACAGGTAAACAAGACAACAAGAATACAACAGCAAAAACAAACATTGGTACTATTTTGATAAGTCGTAAGTATTGCCAAAGGGAATTTTACACCTAGCAGATGTGTTATTGGTAGGCCATACAGCAAAACATGTAACATATAATGGATGTAAGATTCGCACAACTCCAGCTGTAAGTGTAACGGAATTATATTTTCACACGCGCACGCTCACACATACTCTCTTTCTCTCTCTCTCCCACATACACACACTCACACAAACACAAACACACACGCGAAACTAAATACATATATACCAAATACTCACTTGAAGTAGCAATGGTGAACCTCAACTTGTATGACGTTATCAATAGGAGAAAAATTAGATTAAGCTTAAAAAATTCTCATTAAAAAATTAATGGAATTGCTAGTACGAAACTTTGTACACTAGCACTCCATATGATTCGTTGAATATTTCTCTCTCTTTATTAATAAGCATCGTACATGCTTACATATATATTCCACACTCATATATTCATTATAAAACATATTTACTTGTAATTGTTTTATAAAGCTACATAAAAAATACGGTGGTGTGCTTGTAAATATATATTTTATTCATGTAGCCTCATATATATCGTTTCTATGTATATAGGTCTGTTTGAAATGTTAAGTAAGATACATTTTAAAACACTTAAAAATACGCATAAAATATATATGGTGTATGTTCATTTATTTTATGTTCCTAAAATTATATGAATACATTTATAATTATTTTTATTGTAGTTGACTTAAAAGGATTGCATTTATACAACTGTAATGTATGTAAATTGTATTTTAGGGTTTATGTCGGAACCGCGTTATATATAATTTAGAGCACATTAAATATACAACACGGGGTTATAAAAAGAGAAGGAAATTAATGTTGAAAGTAACCCATTTCAAACGATGAAATAACATTTATTAGCATAATTAGCATATTAAACCTTTCATTTGATATTAGCGAGTTTTTTTAACATTTTTAAATATGTTTATAAACATCATTAAGTACCCTTCATATATGAAAATTCTCATTATGTTAGATTGAATAATAATAATAATAATAACTTCGCTTTAGTAGTGCCTTCCAAGATTTAATGTTTGCTGCCATCGTTCATCGAGACAAATTGTACACATTGAGTTTTGGAATATGTTTTATTTAATATTTGTAGATAAAGTCAGTATCCAATGCTTCAGTACATTGTGTAAGGATTACGATTCAGCGCATAACTCAATTTGTCTTTCCAATAGAAAGATCTATTTTTCCTAAGAGCCGACCAACATTTTTAAAAGGATTATTTATTTATATTTATATGATTTCATACACACATGCACATATATACACATATATACGCAAACACAACGACATCTGAGTGCACAAGTATAGTAGTAATAACAAGAGTACTCAGAGAGCGCAAACCTCCGCCAATGCAATACCAACGTCCTCTCATCGATTAGCCAGCGATGATTCTTAAAATGAGAATATCTGAAATAAACTCGGCTGCTCTCACAAACAAGAATACTAAAAATGACCTCTACCGCAAATTTAGTAAAACATTCGGAAATATAATCCAGAAACCGTGTCCAGTACCTGATCGATCACAATGATAGTCATGGAATGTAAAGGTTGTTGTAGAGAGTTTAGTAACAGTAATAAATATTTTATATTTATCTAATACAATCCAAATTCAAAATAGTTACAATCTAGAAGGAGATATATTGAGAAATACTTGAAAGTTAACGTAAGATTGTAATCAGGTAAAGTAAAGTAAATATAACAAATAATCCAGAATCCCTCTCCGGTACCGGATCGATCCCAAAATATAATCCGTTCGTGCCAGCAACGTGGCTAAACATCCCTGAAAGTTCTATCCGAATGAATCCATCCAGCGGTTCTTGAGATATCTTGTCCATAGACAATCAAACAAATACGACTGAAAACAACAACAACAACAATAATAATAAATAAGTATATACATATATATACACACACACATACATACATACATACATATGTACGTTCATATACATACACACGTGAGTGTGGGGTAATGATAAATTGTTTTGTAAACAGGTTTACACAATGGAATTTTAAAAGAAAAAATTTCAGGAGATCCTGCATTAATATTTAAAAAGAATTTGTTGAAAAAGAAATTAAGAAAGTTTTCTTTGCATATTATACTTAATCACTGCCGTAGTGATTCAGTCACAAATTATTTGCATCATAATAGTAAAATTAATAACAATGATAATGATAGTAGTAAAAGCAGCTGTTGGTTTTGTTGTTGTTGCTGTAGGAGTGGTATCAGCAGGAACAATGGTAGTAGTAGTTGTTGAGGAAGCAGCAGTAGTAGTGGTGGTGGTGGTGGTAGTAGTAGCTGCAGCAACAGCAGCAGCAGCAGCAGTGGTAGTAGTAGTAGTAGTAGTAGAAATAATAACAACATTAAAATGTATAGACGCACAAACCACTCGTTAATGATTGCTTTCTTGTCTGATACATAATCGATAAACTTCACTTGTAACTATGTTACAGTCCAATGATTTATTAATCTATCTATCTATCTATCTATCTATCTGTCTGTCTGTCTGTCTGTCTGCATCTTTATCTATATATCTATAATCATACATATAAATACATATATATATATATAATATATATATATATGCCTATAGATATATATACATATATATACAGATATATATATGTATACAAACATATATATTCATACACACACATGCAGGCACTCAAACACGTACACACACACACGCACCGCACACGCATAAACACAAGCACTGACATACACGTATATGTGTTAGTGTACATATGCGCGTGTGTGAGTGTGAAGAATCTTTTATTAAAGTGTTATATATTGCTGACAGAGTCATACTATTTTTAAAGTGATAGAATATGAAAGGAATTGAATATCAGTAGGAATATTCTCAACTTTGTGATATCATTTGCAGAGATGTATGTATTATTGGCGAAAATGCTGAATAAGCAAGATAGATATTTGTAATATATCTATTACATAAATCTTAACTAGGTTATGTATTTAGTCTCTATTGAAAGCCATTTCAAATAATCAATGAAAAAGTTTTCCTCTGGGGTAATATAATAATTCAAATGTTTGCAGACAAACCTGGTTTATCAAAAGAGCATATCATGTTTTATCTTACTCCTTCTCTACGTCATTTCAGGTGAACAAGTTAAAAAGACAAATAATGCTTGTTGCACTGTTTGCCAAAGATAAGGTTTAAAAGATCGTTGAGGCATTATTTTTGGCCTCATAAATAGCAGTAAAATAAAGTCAGAATTTAAATGGCAATATTGAAAATAAAAACGATAGTTTTAAAATTTATACCTTGAAATTAAAATTTGAGACATTTTAAAAGGTTTAATGGTAAAATTAAATTCCAGTTTATACAAGCACAGTGAAAATTGAACATAAGCTAAAAATACTTGCGCTTAATTAGTTAATTATAATAAATGCTTGAGTAAAATTTTATTTTTATTAAAGGATATATCTCTTAAGTATATTAATGTCTGTACAAACGTTATATAATGTGTTGCATTCACAGCAGAGGTTATTTCATTCTCTGAAATTTTACTATCAAACGCATAGAGTGTTATGATAATAATTATATATTGATGCTACAAATGCAGACACTAGAGACACACAGGCACACACGCGCGCGCATATATGAATGGTGCTGAGATATTTTTAACAAACAAAAATCACAGTTTATATCGACTACAAAAGGAAAGAGATCAGAACAGTAAAACTGCGAGTATATAAGGTCTTTATTTTGCTAGCCGCATCAAAATTCGATCTCTGCTACAAGTAAATATGAAAAATTAAAACTAAGAACATACATACATACATATATATATATATATATATATATAATATATATATATATATATATATATATATATATATATATATATATATATATATACACACACACACACAAAACATTCAAACACTAAGATTTGAAATAAGATGTTACTATCGTTAATATCATCTGTGGATAAAATTTAAAATTGATGGTATCAATAGCAGTGACATAGGTGGTTAACAGGCAACAAACATTATCTCTCTCTATATAAACGGCAGTTTGTCTGTGCGTGTTTCTGTGTGTCTGTTTGCTTGTACTCTCACCCTGACCACGGCTTTCAACCGATTCTGATGAAACTTGACACACACATAGCCCAATGTCATAATTCAAAACTAACGCAGCGAAAATTTTGAAAAGTTCCCCCAGTTCTGAAAAAAATCGATAAATTCGACATGGGGTCGAGAATCAGAAACACAAACCGTCTAGGGGACGCAACTCCACCTTTTTTTACTCTCAAAAAAAATTTACCATCATTTTTTTCCATTTTTTGGCTATAACTCTCTAAAAATGCTTTATAGTTATTTCCCTTACAAACCTGAGCCACGCCGGGCGATACTGCTAGTTTAGCTATAAATTGCAAATCAGCACGAAGCATAGGCTGCTGAAAAGCATCAACGTACTGGAAATAAGAACTAAAGTCTTAATTAAACCACTTTAAACAGGAAGATAACAGAGGAATAATAGTGGTTAGGGCAGCGGACTCGCGGTCGTAGGATCGCGGTTTGTGAGTGTTTATTGAGCGAAAACACCTAAAAGCTCCACGAGGCTCCGGCAGGGGGTGGTGATCCCTGCTGTAATTTTTCACCACTCTTTCTCCCACTCTTTCTTCTGTTGGCCTGCTCGCTTAGCCAGCGGGGTGGCGTCATTCGAAGGCGACAACAATGCGAACGCATTGTGACCAGCGATGTGTAACTAAATCTGATGGACTGGTCGGTCACGTGATCACGTGATATATATATATATATATATATACATCGCCATGTTGATTCGTTAGCTACTGCACGCATTTTTTTTCTCTCCTTCTTTCTGTGTTTTTCTCTCTCTGTGTATCTTTCTGTTGAAGAGCGTAGGCTCGAAACGTTAAAGACTTGTTTTATTTATATTTCCTGAGCGCCATACTAATACAATTGTTCGTTTGTTTTCCACCTACCTTCGTCTTTTGTTTATTTTCATAAAGCTTCCCGTTATATATATACATATATGTATATATAAATATATATGTATACATATATGTATATATATATATGTATACATACACACACACACACACACACCACACACACACACACACACACATATATATATATATATATATATATATATATATAAATTAAGTAGTTAAGGTAAAACAACTGATTCTTCTAGAAACACATCTGCACATCTGCTAACACGATTACTACAATTCAATATGGTGTCTCCGTTGCTGATGTATGTTAGTCCAAAATACATATTACAATTTAGTTTCCTAGTTCCTGTTTTCAAATATAATACGTGTAAGCTTTTATACATAAAACGAAATGTTTTAAATTACTCCTTTTGTTATGTACTTATATGTATGTATAGAATGGTCTTTCCCGTCGAAGACGACGCGTGTGTGTTCTTTTTCCCTGAGTGACCCACACAAATGACTTGTTTCCAGTGATCAAATGTAGATGCCGTACATTTGCTCACTCACTACATCAAATTGACGTTGCGAGAACAGGTGCAAGGTGTACCAATTGTCAGGTGTTGAAATGATTGCAGAGCTGCGTGAGAGGAAGTGGTTTGCTGAAGAATACAACATCTCACCTGGTCTAGGATTTGAAACTATAACCTCCCGATCGGGAATGCAAAGTTTCTATTTCAATAATACTGTATTCGTTGAACTTCTTCGTGAAATTTCAAAACTCAATGTCGTCACTTTAAAATTTGAAATCTAATTATCGTGGAACAAAGCTAAATAATGTAAATTATATTGTTGGTCAGATATTGAGGCAAACACACAACAAAGAATCATTAAATAAACATAACAACAATAATTAAATAACAATGTGATTACCCTTGAAGCATTCATTATTTTAATATCACACACGTTTGAATAATTTATAACACACAACATCGTTTGAAATGCATCCAAGTTGCTTTCAAGGAAAATGGGATGAGGGTTATGTATTAAAATGGTATGAATGAAAATTATGTTCAGGATTTTTTGTAATATAGCGTGTTACAAAACGTAATAATATGAACAGCGGTTATACATCTTGATTAAAATGCCATTATTCTTAAAGGATTACAGTAGATGAATGCTTTGAGTTAGCAAAAATAAAGCAATATAACGCCTAGTTTTTCCTTTTCAAAATGCGTTTGCATACCTGTACAAAAATATCACAAATTTATTTATTTGCATATTTCTAAAATAATTGTTACAATATCAGATCCAATGACACAATGTACTTAAGTCAAATTTATGGATAACATAAACTTTGATTAAGAATACGTTTTTAAATATCACATTATGGTGAAGTTTGCAGTGAGGATATTAGAATAGGTGCACTATAGACAAATTGCTCATTTCGGGAACGCTGAGTTTATACAAACAATTATTTTATCCTCTAGATCGCTTGCACAATAAGAAATTAAAGTACCTAGCGATTTTTATAAGTTTTTCTTCCATCTCTTAAATTGCCTTCTTGATACCTTGCTATTGTTGCTACTTTCATGTAGTACATATGTATGTAGTGTATCGCCATGATAGATCGTTAGCTCCTACACTCATTCTTTTCTCTCCTTGTTTCTCTCCTTGTTTTTTCTGTGTATTTTTCTGTTGAAGAGCGTAGGCTCGAAAAGTAAAGACTTTTTCTATTCCTGAGCGCTATACTAATACATTTGTTTTTTTGTACTCCACCTGTCTTCGTCTTTTGTTTATTTTCGTAAACTTTCCTATTATATATATATATATATGTATATATATATATATATAGTCTACATCTAACATGTTGGTATCGTTGTGATGAAGGCATATCCTGTTGAAGGCATATCATTGTGATGAAGGCATATCATTGCTGAAAGTTTAAAGGCCTCTATATCAAGATAGAAAACCAAAATACGACATGATGTGTGCGTATGTCCATAACATATGTGTATGTATATATAGAGGCTGTGTAGGCGCAGGAGTAGATGTGTGTTAAGTAGCTTGCTTACCAACCACATGATACTGGTTTAAGTCTCAGTGCGTGGCACCTTGGGCAAGTGTCTTCTACTATAACCTCGGGCCGACCAAAGACTTGTGAGTGGATTTGGTAGACGGAAACTGAAAGAAGCCCGTCGTATATATGTACGTGTGTGTGTGTGTGTATGTGTGTGTGTCTGTGTTTGTCGTCCCCCCAACATCGTTTAATGTTGGTGTGTTACGTCCCCGGAACTTAGCGGCTCGGCAAAAGAGACTAATAGAATAAGTACTAAAGGTGGTGCTCAAGCATGGCCGCAGTCGAGTGACTGAAACAAGTAAAATAGTAAAAGAGTATATACACATACATATATGGAATGAACATACGCACACATTATGTCGTATGTGCATTTTCTATCTTTCTAGAGAATCATTTAAACACAATGAAGTAAGTATATGATATGCCCTTTCATCACAATGATATCAATATGTTAAATGCAGACTATAGCCAACCAATTATATACACATGCAGCTTACTATATAAACTTACGAACTCATCACTGAAATGTATATCTATGTATGTATGTATGTATGTATGTATGTATGTATGTATGTATGTATATAAATATATATATATACATATATATATATATGTTTATATATATATATAAGTGCATATATATATATATATATATATGTATATATATGCACACACATACACGCACGTGATAATTAAAGACAACGCCACTATCACAACTTATATTTATTACAAAGGCACAGATGCACAGATATGCCTAAATTTCAAATCATGTCACCCAAGACATCCCGTACTGACTAGCCAGGAAAATCAGTTCTATAGTAGAAGATCCAAATACCAAGAACATACAACTTATAGAACTCAACGTGTTCCTATTCAAGCAAAAGTACTCTCACCTGTTTCTAGAGAATAACATATTACGATTAAAATAGTTACCTATAGAACAACTTAGGGCAACACGAGAAATACGAACCCATCCACGGAACGCAATGACATTTCTAGTAACACAAATATACATCACCAAAACATTTTAACATAATTAAAACAAATTTGCCAATAATGAAACAAAGTGAAAACACTTTAAAAAGGCTTAATGACTCATTAAACACTTATCTTAAACAAAAGGCAACCGCATAACCTAAAGAAACTAGCAACTAAGGCCAAATGCAACATGAAAAAACAGAATAAACCATTCACAGTATAAAGCGTAATGATAACGGGTTTATAACGTGTCACTACATGCATATTAGTAGATCCATTAGAACAAAAAAATGGACAGATTTTTGGAAATGCAGATATGAACTGCAAAAGCAGAAATTTGGCCTACTGCATTTAGTGACCTAATTGCGAGGAACTATACACTGGCAAGACGGGGAATGCATTACCGGAACGCTCGCAAGTCCACAGACAACAAATTCGGAACACTAATGTTCGCGAAATCCCATTGAGCGAACATAGAAGCATGTGGTCAAAAATTGTTTCTAGTGTTTGCTTTCCACAATCTACGTAACAGAAGTAAGTTTGTAAGAAAGATAAAAGAAAAACCTTTTATTAATATGTTCAACCCTGTTCTGAACGGAAATAACAACAATTATATAACAGCCAATTAATGATGTGGATTGAAAAATAGCTTTAACATATGAATATAAACAAATTACTGAAAACTCCCACCAACTGAAATAAAAACGATCGTAACCAACTAAGTTTGCTCACTCATAAATCCATTACAAGTAAACCGTAAGATAATAAAGGCGGGATCTATGCCAGTATTATCGGTGCATCAGGAATGACGTATAAGCTGCATGCGGATTGGTCAAAACTGTATTTAAAAAATTCAGCTTCTTGAAACTTTCTCAGATGTACAAAAAGGAAGAAGTCAGTCATTTTACTATAGTTGTCATAAACGCAACTGTCAGTTAAATACGTTTTGAAATTTGATGATTACCACGAACGTATGAAAGCGCTAATTGATCTTTAGGTACCTTACAAGATATTTTTTATATAATACTTAACACACATCATACGTTCGTTAAAAAACTTGTAAACCAGACCATATTATAACTTTATTCAACTGATGTATTATTCTATAGACATGTACACAGATTCGGAAAATATATATATATACATATATACATACACATATATACTTGGAATAAGTATAATTATTATTTCTGTGATATGCTATATTTGATTGATTGAACATTACTCCATTATCGAGATATATTTTTCTGGATGCATTGTCACACACATTATATATAATAGTGATATATAAAACGTTGGGATCCCTAGATACTGCATTTCATGCGCTCCCATACGGATTAAGCGTAATTTCAGCTTCAAAATTATTATCAAACAAACAGTTTTATTTGGTTGTGTGTGCATGTTTGTGCATGTGCGCGTTGATATGTATTGAAATTATTTTTCCAGAAAAATATTGTCAAAGGAATAAGATATCAAATAGTGAATCCCGCCTGTTTTCTTGAGTTATGTATCATATAATAACAAACGGCAAGTTTATGAACCATTATTTTACTTGAGATGAATTATTGGTGAAAAGCTGAATATTTCAAGTTAAATACCAATATCAACTCTTCAAAAGTAAAAACGATTTAATCTTCATTTGAAGATATTTCAAAAGGTAAATGTGTTATTTATTTGGATAAGTTTTAATGCTAAGAATAGATGATGGTCATTTATGATATTACTCCTTTAAGAATGAAAAACCGGTTTGAAATACCATCCCGTTACGCCCTATAGTATATACCATTTTATTGGAGACCAACAGATTAAACTTTGGCATATTGTGATTAGACACAATAAAATAATTACAAAGACCACTGTTATACTGTTGTTTTAACTCACGAGTCTAAACACGCGAGTCCATTTTCTTATTAATAATTACAAAAGATATATATATATATATATATATATTATATATATATATATATAAATGTTTCAGTCCGTCCATATGATGTTTATATTACGTATTTCTTTATACACAGGAAATATTTTCTCACACCGATATACAATTTGCAATGTCGGATAAGGGCATTTGATATCTGGCGTCAATAATCCTGTATCTAGAAATTTATGTGTAATTCTAAAGTCATTGTGTGTAAATTATCTTTAGGAATTCTCACTGGAAAACAAATTACTCGACGTATATGATGTGTAGCTTAAAAAAAGTCACTGGATCTCCCTTGGAGTCGTCCAGTTGATAGAAATGTCTCCGTGCAGTCTATACCATTATAGGAAAATATGTATCAGGTACAAGCGAGATAACAAGTGATTTCTTACTTGAGAATGCCGATGTTCAGCAATATAGCTACTGAATAATCAGTTCCATACGGTTATACGTAATTGTATCGTCAACGATTGTTAATAAATCATGTTCAATATTTCTATGATGATGTCCGTTGCTGCGATACACAAGAGGAGATTCACAACATAGAGGTGTACACGAAACCTAACAGATGGATTTCGAAAACCTATGTTACATTGAATACTGAGGAATTACAAACCGACAGACACTAATGCACACGCAAGCTGACACACAAACACATATACACCACTGTACACATATATTCACACGTTACGTACATACTTATATATATACCAAAGTGTGTGTATATATATATATATATATATATATATATGTATAAATATAGATGTATGTATATATATATATGTGTGTGTGTGTGTGTTTGTGTGTGCGTGTGTGTGTGTGTACGTGTGTATGCATCGTCATCGGCCCATCCGTATTGCTGAGTATCAGTTTTCGTATGACGGTGCCACTAAAGGCTTACGAGACAGATTTGTGACTGAAACAATACTCAACAGAGGCTAAATTTTATGGTCGGTAGTCACCTTAGTTAGAGTTAGCAGATTCAACTGTTAATTTTCATTTCTTCGACTGCTTTTTCAAAATGTATTACGCCAGAATCGATGGTGGGACGTTACGCCGATCTGTCTACTACATTGCTCCCAGAATTTAGAATAAATATTGTTGCGCTTGATCTTTTGTTTCAATTGGTCTTTGTTGGGTCACAGTGGAAACTAGTATGGTATCTTCCCTGTAATTAGTTCGCTGCCGAAAATTTGAATTTGCATTTTCGTACTCTTTAATGTCCAAGGTTTTGAATGTTCCGGCGCCACAAATTTTACATCTCATACCCCTAGAGTATGGTGGAAACAAATATGGCCTTATGCATCATGAGCTTCGTTTGTAGGTTGAGCTTCATATAACCAATGACATGCAGAAAAATTATCCAAAGCGGCATGGGCAGCTCGGAGAATCTCAACAACTTTCTCGATATTACATAATATTCAGACAATGCTTCCGAAGTGAAGAGACTGATGAATTTGTTCCAGTGCAGTGTTGAAGAAGAAAATGTTTAACTCTGGAAGGACGGAGTTTGAATCAAGCTGTGCAAGTTGCTTGTTGTTGAGTGTCAGATCGAAGCGATCATATGTATTTTTGATTTTGTTAACAGATTGCTACAGTTTTGGGTGGGAGATTGAGCTGGTAGCGCGTTGTTGTCGGCATGCTGCAGTGTAGCACGAATTTGGGTACGTTCTAGAGTAACCATGGAAGTGTTACTTTTTTCTACTCTAGTGATTCGAGAAGTATGGCTAGAAAGTTAAGATGGAACAAGGTATGATCATATATGCAAACTTGCTTTGAGCCGTTGGGGATCAAAAATCGTTCCAGAATATGTTTCTTTATGACATCTATCCTGTCATGCCATTGTGTAATTTCAGGCTGGGTGCAACAAAAGAATCTGGGCACCGAACCTCGTCAGAACCTTCCGAAGAACTATGCATTTTAGGCTGTTCGAGATGATAAAAACACTCCAGAGTTTCGATATTTAATGACCTCGCACAGTTCAGTACAGACAAAGGTACACTCATATTAGAGTAAGGTAATGCTAACCTTTTGTGATAGTGAAATTCAACTATTCTTTTTATATATATCAAGTTAACATACACAAGTTAACATATATCAAGTTAACATACTCAACAAGACGAGGGAGCTATGGTAAAACTGCTTACATAATAATAATAGATGTACATTCGCACACTTGCGTGTTATGTAATATGGATATACACCTTAAGTATTCCCTGTGCATGATTATTTCCTCTCGTGTTGTTGTGTATAAATCTGTTAGGACTGGAAATTATTACCACGTGTTTTATAATTCTCAGTTAGAAATTCATTATATTATTATCTCATTAGTACGTAATCTTACGTATAACTTCATACGTATAGTTTCCCTCTTCTTTATTACCTTCTCTGTCTTATTTTATCTTATTCAACATCTGTTATTTGTTTATTACCATTTATTATTTATTACATCGCCTTTCTTCTATCATCGCTGATCGATGCATTTCATTCTATTTTATTTTATTCAACTTTCATTTTTCCGATTATATCTGAACTTTATATAGCCCTATAATGTATAAGCTATGCATATATGATTTACAATGTGTGCATGCACAGGGAATATGTAAATATATCAGGGTGTGTATGTATAAGTGAACGTGGATTTGCGTGTGTAATCGTATATGGCTATATGGAAGTATTTGCCTGTGTTTGTGACTTTGTATGTTTGTGTAAACATATATATATATATATATATTATATATATATATATATATATATATATATATATATATATATATATATATATATATATATATATATATAGGCGTATGCATGTGAGTATGTATGTATATATTTGTATGTATATACACACATACGCGCTATCATGTGCATATGGCGGTAATTTTCGTGCGACATCTCAGAATCCATAAAATAGACCACAAGACTTTCTGCCCTATCTAGAACGCATGAAATTGCATATTCCGTTTGGCTGAGAACAGTCGGAGCACTTCGAAGACAAAAATAATAGAAGAATTATATGAACCGAATCAATATAAGACTTACCAACGTTACTAAATAATTTTAAGGTGGAAAGTGATCAAACAAATACGCTAGTAATATTCTCACACTTATCGATCAAAATTTAGCGTATATATTGGACAAATGAGAACAACATCGCGGTGAAGTTTTAAGCATTACGCGTAAGCATTATATTTCATTTTCGTTTGAATATTCAAGTCTTTATACCGTCGGATACTTCTCCTATGATATTTAGTTACAATACATTATTTGTAAATTCTAAATCAAGCGGATGTCTTTATTCCTCTTCATGAACACACAGTCACTATTATAAATGCAAATGATGTGTTCGGGTCGATGTAATCGACTGATCTATAGACTCATATCTGAGTCATTTCCCTTATGTAAGAATTCATTGCCATATCACTAACGTTCTTTCAAATAATAATAATAATAATAATAATAATAATAATAATGATAATAATAATAATAATAAAAATAACAACAACAACAACAACAACAAAACAACAACAACAACAACAACAATAATAATAATAATAGCTTCAAATTTTGGCACAAACCAGGGAGATCGGGGGAGAGATTAATCGATTACATCGGTCACAGTCTTAACTGGTAGTCTTAACAGTCTTAACGACTCCGAAATGATGAAAGGCAGAACAGTTTGAAAGGAAGGCACAAGACGTTAAGGACAATACAGCATCCTGGTCAGATGCTTAAGCGAGGTGATTTGAAGCGTGCCACCAAAAGCCTGATTATTGCTGCAGAACATCAGGCTCTCTCTCCCAAGTCGATAAAAATTCTGACACCTAGAAATGCAGACTTTGTGGAAAGAGTATGGGAAATTTGAGCCACTTGGTAAGTTGATGTGAGGGCCTTGCACACACACACACACACACACACACACACACACACAATACGATTAATAATGTATCTTCATCGGCTCTTATGCCGTAAACACCAATATGAAGTAATGGAGAACTAGTATGAGCTTGTACCAAGTAAAGTTATGCAGGAAGATGGAAAAGTAACGATACGCTGGAACTATGATTTTGAGACGGATCGTATAATCGAATACCATCGGCCGGTTATTGTCATATTGAATAAGAAAGGCAAATACTATAAGATCATTGATGGAGCCATACCAAATGATGTAAATAGTTTCAGTAAAGAGGTTGAAAAATCCTCAAGTATTCTGAATTCAAAGTGGAAATGGCAAGACTGTATGAGACGAGAGAGGGTAATGTAAAAGTGATACCAGTGGTGATCGGAGCGTTTGGCTCAATCCCATTGAAACTTCAAGACTTCCTAAAGCAACTGGAAATCCCCTGCAAGATTGATGTCCTGCAAAAAGCAGCCTTATTGGGCACAACACGCATCTTGAGTAAAGTATTATCTGTCTGCGGTCCTTGTGACTTGGCAGATGATTAAAGACACCGGTGCATTTTTACCTACATGGTGTTACGGTGGAATAATAATATTAATCATCATTTCTACTCTAGATGCAAGGCCTGAAATTTGGGGGGAGGGATCAAGTCTATTAAATTGACCCCGGTGTTTCACTGGTACTCAATTTATTGACCGCGAAAGGGTGAAAGGCAAAGTCGACCTCGGTGGAATTTGAACTAAGAACGCGCAAACAGACGAAATACCACTAAGGATTTTGCCAGGTGTAATACTGATTCTGTCAGCTCGCCGCTTTAAATAATAATAATAATAATAATAATAATAATAATAATAATAATAATAATAATAATAATAATAAACCGAACGTGATCTAGATTAAACAGAACAGATATTTAGTGGGGGTATCGCAATAGAATTTGGGACTAAAAAGTGCGGTTTCTATACTATAAAAGAGAAAGTTGCTTATTAATTAGGTACGTCACAATTCTTAAAAGTCCTAAAAGAAAGCAATTATTAATGGGTTGACCGTCTGGAAATAGTTTTATAAATTCTTGATTCCAATAATTTCGATTTCTCAAGTTTCTTGAATATTTTAAACTCCATTTTCTCGAAAATTTAAATATTCATTGCATTCACTGCGAAGTATTCCATTCCCATTTGCAACGTCTCTCCCTTTCTCTTTTAAGTTTTTATTCGCTATTTGGAAAAAATGACAGTTTATTCTATTAGTGCATACGTAATTTATTATTTCTTGAATGAAAATTATTTTATATAATCATATAATTTTTGAACGCGGGATACCTGTGAGAGGAGCCTAGAAAGTTCCCAAACATTGTGAACCACTGAGCCGATATATATATATATATATACAAAAAAGTTGCACGAGCGACTTCAACAGTGACACACTCCCGCGAACATATAGATACACATACACACAAAACAAAGGCAATGAATGTATGTGCGTGCGCGCCCACGTGTGTGTGTGTGTATGTGTGTGTGCGTGCGCTTGTGTGTGTGTGTGCTTGCTGTTCAGTGACAAACCTTCGGGCTGATTTACTTTTGCGAAGTTTTGTCAGTGAACAGGTCGTTGTTTCAAAGCGAAGAAAATATTTTGAGATATGAAATTTTAATGTTGACGTGAAATTGGTAGTACTTAAATACAAAGTATTTTAAATGCTCGTTGTTTAGACGTGCTATGGCACCATAACCCTAACCCTAACTAATCCTAAAACTAACGCTTCCCTTCGTATTGTAAGTTAGGTGCATCAGGATCTCTGTATTTAAGGAATGCTGTGAAACTAACGCTTTCTGGGTTCTTGAATGGCTCACAAACATCTACTCTGCAATTGTTTTCCTTTCAGCACACAATCTTAGATTGAATCTCTTGCTATAGAACTACATCGTAATTTTATAAAATCACTGTGAATAAATGCCAGCAATGACATTCTCTGGCTCTCTCATATTTTAATTTTTAAACAGAAACAATTTGGGGCAGGGAATGGTGTTGCAAAACATTCATAATTTCTTAAATTTTCTTTTTTATAGTATATAAATGTATTTATGGAGAAAAATATTAAAAACACCAATACATGCGAATGTGATAAAGAAAGAAGGAGGGTGGTCTTTGGATAAAGTAATACAAAAGCCAAATCGCTCTTAAATCACACAGTTTTCCCTCTGAAACTATTAACAATTTTAAAAAAATTGTACCGAAAATGCTCTTTCCATTGTTTTAAAGTGCAAAAAAGAAAAAAAAGAAAAAGAATTGGCTAAAATAGCTTCGGAATGGGATGATGAGGGAGGGGCGTTAAAAATGAGTTTACAATACTTTTTTGATACAAAGATGCACCCCACATTCATTATTTCGGAGGCTCTGATTTCTTTATAATCGTAATGCCGTTCGAAAGGGATCCGTATACATTTTCATTAAAACATACCTATCTTCCTGAAAGTTATGAGCGACAAAATCGTGTGAATTTTGCTAAACTCCTCTCTCCAGCACCTCGAAAAAAATCTTTCTCAAAAATCCCTATATACTCCGATGCCACAACAATGAAAGCTACACACTAAGTAAGTGAGCAATATTATACAAAGAAATAATTAGACGTAAAATATAAAATTACAAGAATTGAGAATCAAATGTGAAAATATTATCAAGTACGCCTAGCTTAAACATTTAATCTAGGCGTACGTGTTGTTGAAGACATCGCCTAGCAAATTATCTTATTTCGTAAAAAAGTCAGAAACCATGGTCCATGAGATAGATGGCAACTGTTTTTATTTTTCATTCCCTTCGAAATGTTTATCCCTAATAGTGGTTTTGAATTTGGCTGTTCCTTCTAGCGTCCCAGAATTCCTATGGCGGATGCCTCTTGTGTTTAGATGTACACTATATTGATATATATATATATATATATATACAAAGTATGAGAATTTACTTCACAGGTGATCTAAACGATTAGGTACGCTAGGTAAGTTCTGTGTAAAGGCTTGTGTAATTCCGCATTGGTCAGTAAGGTATTTTAGAGATTTGGGTTGTCTGTTGCTTTTTTATTATTTTATGGGTTTCGAGTGCTTTTTTAACCGTGGGTCTTGATTCAACAGTTGCATGTTCTTGTATATAATCGTGGAAGCTTCTCTATTTCTTGGATGGTGTTTGAGAGATATGGGAGACTATTTAATGTAGTTTGAGTGTGTTTCTGTTTTTGTTAATATTGGATAAAAATTGTTTTGTCCCGTTCTATTTCTTTGTCAATTATTGATGTTGGGTACCGTCTTTCAAGAAGAATTTCTTATACTTCTTGGAGTCTTTTATTTCGGATTTCATAATTTGAGACAATTGTACAGATTCTTCTCGCTAGATAGAAGGGGATGTTTGTATTCGGGCGCTTTGGGTGATTGGAGGTGAACAAGGGGTATTGTTTTAAATCAGTCGGTTTGTATTGTATATCAGTTTCTTGTTGATGCCTTTTTATTAATAAGCATGTCTAGAAATGGGAGTTGGGCTTGACTATATTCCATTGTAAATTGGACATGTTTGTTGACATTATTAATTCAATTTTTGAATCCATTGAGTTGGTCGAAGTGTGTGAGACCATAGAATAAAGCAGTCGTCCAAGTAGCGTTTCCAATTCTCCAACAGATATTGGTCGAAACACAGGCCGTATTTTAATTTGGATTGTTCATATATTTATGTGTCCACGTAGGCCGTCAACAGATTGGCATAATTTGGGGAAACTTTAGTACCCATTGTTGTCCCTGATACATGTTTGTGGGTATTATTATTAAAATTTAAAATGTTATTTTGGAGGATAAACTTAAGGCCCTCAATGATAAATTCATTTTTGATTCTTTCCAGAAACTCATTGGTGTATTTTGCTAGCCGAAAGTTAATGATTTCCATGCTGTATTGACGTGGAATCGTAGAATAAAGTTTTATCACATAAAAAATGAGTATGAAAATGTTTTCATTAGCTTGTTTGAGGAGATAGTTTAGGAGAGGCAGGTCATCTCTTGCAATACTTGGTATGTGTTTAAGCATTGGTTTTAAGAGTATATCAATGAAGTTGCTTCATTTGTGTGTTTCGAACTTTGGACCTGTCACATTTGATTTCAGCTTGAGATTGGTGGGGGTGTCGAGTAGAATTTGAGCAAATGTCTCAAATCATGAAAAAACAAAACTCCAAGAATGAAAGGAAATTCTACTCGAAATTCGGTACCCAGCATCATTAGTTGACAATATAATAGAACGGGACAAGACAATCGATATCCAAGACTTACGAAAACCGAAACACACTCAAGGTACAATGATCTTCGGAGGCCCGTAGAGGTTGCTGATTTTGCAATCAAAATTTGTTAAGTATTCATATTCTTTTTTCGTTAGGTTATTATGATGTTGGCAAATGAGTGTGTTTAGTTTCGACATCATTTTGAGTATTGTTAGTTGACTACTCTTTCATGGTGGGTAGCTTCTTCTAAGTGGTGAGATACAGAATTTTTGTATTGTTCTGTGTCCATAATTACGATAGTACTACCCTTATCTGCTTCCTTAATTGTGATGTTATGATTGTTTTTAATTCGTGGATGATTTCCCATTCCCTTTTACTGGTATTGGCTTTGGGTTTAGATTGTGGTAGATCACTATAAGGGACGTTTGATACGTAATCACAATATTTGCCCAACGTTTTATTCCTGCCTTTTGTATGATTGCAATTACTTTTATTGCATACCATTGATTCATACTTATTATTTTCTTTGTCAAAAAATTCTTCTGTGAAGCGTAATTTTCTACAGAAGTGTGGGACATAGTCGTGTATTTCATTGAGGTCAGGGTATCGTGTGTCGGAGTAAATTTCAATCCTTTTGAGACAATTTTGTTTTTTTTGGATTGACAGGTTGGCAGATTCACTATTTCTGGATTTCAGGGTTGGTATACACCATCTGGTGTTGTAGATTCTGTTGTGTTGAACTATAAACTGATTTCTGGACATTCTTATGTTTATTAAGGATCAGCGACATAATTATAGTGTATTTTAAATAATATGGTGGTTTTATTTTACATATAATGTATTTTGTGCAAAAATAATTTAGTTTTTTTTAATGAATTTCTAATTAGAAAATAACATTACTGTGTATTCGCTATCAGGTGAGAAGAAATAACTTGGATTGAATATATGCCACAACGTATGCGCATTAGAGTTATGATTAACAAAATATTTGCTGGCGTGTATATATGTATTTGTATATATATGTGTGTGTATGTGTGTGTTCGTGTGTGCATTCGTGTCTGCACGCACGTGCATGAGTAATTACACCCACCTGCCAAATTTCTGTCGAAGGCATTTCACGCAAAATATGTTGCCAACCGTGACTAGAGGAGAAACCAGTTGCCTAAGCTGCTGCAGAGTAAGATGGAATGCGGATCCACATTGTGGCAAAAGAAACTTCTTAATAAAAACATACTATAATTTGTCTTTTCACTCCAAGCACTTGGTTCAATTCACACACATATTGACGTCTCTATTCATTCTCACAGTGTAGATAAAATCACCATCAGAAATATAGCGTAGATGATTTAATAACCAAAGTCGTGCTTAACTGAAAATGAATATTATTTATGGAAGTAAAGCAGATTACATTCTTTAATAGTAAGTTAGCGGCGCATGAAGTAAATTTTGATAATTTTGAATGAGAATAAATTCAATGTAGTAATGGTAAGAAAGTTTATGTAAACTTTCTTGAACAATAAAGAGTGGGAGAAAATGACACAGTGAGGAGTAAATGTGTGATGAAGTGTAAATTATATGAGACGTATTCTGGTGTTAGTTTATACAATGTGAATGCTTGGTAAAACATTAAGGAAAAGAATTACTTTAGGAAGCTATAAACACCGTTGACAGTAAAATATGGTAACAGTATTTTAGTGAAGATAAGGATAGTGAATATAGTAGAGATAATGATGATGATGTGAGGAAGAATAGAAGGGAAAGAAATGATGGTTAAGCTATTTTTGCACTGATGATGCTGCTTGTGAAAAAATTCTTTATGGTTTGTAATAAAGACAACGAAATTTTCTATAGCGTATAGAGGAATGCATTATTGATATTTTTATTTAAGCAATCGCGGTTTACCTCCAGAGATAGTGGTATCAGTGGCTGTTGTAGTAAGAGTTTTAGCAATATTCGGCACTATAGGTTTGTCACTAGTCATAGTAATGTTGCTTGAAAGATGTGAATAACTTGATAAATATACATTATTTTTGTAACGAACAATGTTATGAAAAAGGTAAGGAAAATAAGATAAGAAACAAAAAATATTATACACTAAGAAATTTGGGACATTAAACTTATTAGTTTTATGTGATTCAAAAAAGAAGACAATATGTTGGGTGGACAAAATTGTTGAAACAGTGGGGATGCTCTAAATTTCAGTAACAATAGACAATAACCTATCTTCATTGAATGTGACCCAGCTTTGAAAAAGAAAAAAATCTATAAAGCCGCTGCAAGTAGTTAAGAAATTTCCTGTAAGTTCTATTGTCAATTTTTCCTAAATGTTCTCAGGAGAAAATAGACAAAAAGAGACAAGATGAAAGCAATACAATCGATAAAGAAAATGTTTATCTGTTTTAATATTATTCGAGATGAAGATTGTATTTGAAATTCCCAATATTTTTCTATTTTGATGCATCTATACATAATTGCGTTATTTTTTTAAATGCCCGGCGTATTCAGTTTTGAATTTGGTTACATATTGCTAGGTTATATTTCGCTCAGAGAGACAAGCACGAATCAGTTACAACTGGGTCAGTCTAATGTATGACTAATCGCCATTTCGTTCTGAATTATTGGCAGAGTTTTCCTGGCCTTCTAATAGAATTAATTTTCGTCGCTTTAGTTGACTTTGAAGTAAATATCTAATGCATCTGCTATACTTAAACGTTGGTGGTACTGTAATGTTGACAAGATTTTTCTCCAATATAATTACATACATCAACGCTTTCCTTTGAAATGTACTCACTTTTATAGCTTCTTGAATGTTCTTTTTTATGTGAACAATGCCAATCACCAAACATGTGGTGACATAAATAATTTTTTAAACTGTTGTAATACGAAGGAAGAGAGTGCACAAAGCGGTTTAGTGCACTGAAATTAATGCAGAATTCTGACTGGGGCTGCTGGTAGTGTTTGTAAAATGAAATGGTTCTGATTAGGAGTCTTATGATGAAGAAAATAACAAAATTCTTGATAAGACCATCATTTTTTTAATCACAAGTACTACATTATTCATATGCATTATTCCTACGCTTTCGTAGAATGGACATTATTTAACGCAAGTTTGATTCGTATATGGGTTTAAAGCCTTTGCTGTAAATGGCATAATATTGATAAAAGTAACATTTTTGTATTCCCAATAATTCTGCATCAATGATAATGTGTTGATGTGTTTTTAAATACAGATAATATGAAGTGAAAATTATTCTGAGATGGGCATACCTTGAATTGTTGAATCTTTTGTTACATGTTTATTTCAAATTTTGGCATAAGCCCAACGATTGCCAGACAGGGGCATAGTCGACTACATCTACCCCAGTGCGTAATTGATATTTCTTTTTTCGACCTCGAAATGATGAAAGGCAAAGACCACTCAGCGGAATTTGAACTCAGAACGTAAAAGCAAACGAAATACCGCTAAGCAGTTTGTCTGCTTGCTAAAGATTCTGCCAGCCTCCACCTTAACCCCTTGTTAGATATTCGACTCAACCTTTATAAATGTAGATTTGTGAACTTGAATTCTAGAAGTATGAGCATATTTTTTGCAGGATTATATAGTCAAATCAGGCAATTGACGGCCAGAACAAAATAGCTATTCAGAAGATTATGAGATCCCACTAAAAATGCCATTGTTGATTTCATTAACATAATAACTTTTCAGAAAGATTTATATATGTAAGAATGCGGACAAAATCCCATGTAAAAGGAAAATGTCTTTAGATTCTGAATCATAATCGATCTTTCTAGGAAAAATTTTCACGCTTAAAGTATATCAATGTTTCTAAAACTATGGCTCATTGTTATGCTTTAGTTAAACACTTTTAATAACATACAATTAACCAATCACAATTTAATGCATTCCGTACGAAAATATCACGTACATTTTAAAATCCTTTCAAAGTTAGTGAAAAAACACTGAAAAAATATTTAAAAAAAACATTTTTTAACAGAACTTAAAATTTATGATTCTCTTACGTCTAATTTTCATAAATTAATTCTCATTAATACGTTTATGGCATAGAAATTGTAACGGAATGATAAGAAAATTATGCGTTGATTACACTCTGGTATAACCAAGCAAGCTAAACTCAAAAATAACCCTACAATTTTTTCTCGGAGTTAATGTAATTATGTTTTCTATTATCATATCACATGTTATCCTGAGGTAAAAAGTAAACAAGAATATATTTATTCTTGGTTGTATGCCAGGAAATTTCACATATAATCTGAGAAATGACTATAAAACTAGTTTAGTATAGTCATTGACAAACAAGCATCAACTCAGTCAAGAAACACATGCATGCACGCACACATATACATACACACACAAGCACAAACTCTTCTTTAGGTATATAAACACATGTTTTAGATACATAGATAGTATATATGTAGATTTACACACAGCCAAATAAACTCATATATAAATATATACATGTTTAAATGTGTATATGTGCATGTGTGCATGTGGGAAAATGAATGTAACAATACATGAATATACGGATATGTAAATGTATAATATGTGCACCGGTGTAAATATCATATATACGTATATATTTGTTTATGTCTGTATAATACACACACACACACACACACACACACACACGCACATACACACACACACACAAACACACACATATATATATATATATATATATATATATACACACAGAGTGGGAGAAAGAGGGAGAGAATGTATTAGGTGAGTTATACTGAGTCTCAAAAATATCTGAACTCGAACATATATATGCATACACTCGTGCATATACAAGGACGTGGACATATATGTTCACATATGATTACATGAGTCTTTACGGAGCAAGTTTGTCTGTGCGTTTGTGAGTATACGTCGTTCGTTTATGTGTATGTAAGCATATATCAATATAAAAGTGTGTTCATATTCACGTAAATACAGTTTCGTATCTATTCTTTTGAAACTTATGTTTATCGAATTTTCTTTGAAAATCCATTTCCTGCAGAGACGAAAAAATCTATTTCGTGGTTTAAAAGATAAAGACTTAATACTGAAATAAAATAAAAAAAACATTAAAAACTGAATATTAGAAATGTACAATGGTTAAGACATTTTTACCTAAAGAAAAGAATTGAAAACGAACAAGAAAGAAGCGATCGGATTTACTTCTAAGATTTAAAAAAAATAATATTCTTAAAATAAATACATTTGTATTAATTCTTGAAAAGCAATGCACATATTCTTATTGAAATGAGTGTTGTTATGTTTTTAATTTAACCTACATGGTTGCAGCTATGACTTTACTTGCTTTTTCAATGTAAGGACATATGCTGGGGAAATGCAAGTGGTAGATTTCTAAAACTAATTTATTTATCTTTTCTTTTAACTATGAAATATGATATTCTGTGTTTGTGGAGGTATGTTTCATAATTGATAAAAAGGAATAAATTAATCGTAAATAACTATATACACATATATGTGTATATTATATATGTATGTATATATATATATATGTGTGTAAATATATATATATATATTATATATATATATATATATATATATATATATATATATATATATATAAATATATATATGCATATGTATGTGTATGCATTTTTATATATAAGTATATATATATGTGTGTGTATGTATATACATATATTATTATATATAGAAATAATCAGTACATGATTTATATTATTAAACACAGTTACGTAATGTATGGGATTAGATGACAAAATGAATTATGTCTTTTATTTATCATGTAGCTATACAATTTGTGTCATCCAAAAATCCTCTGATATTCATAATAGACAATCGTAATAGTCATATTTGTACTCGTCGGTAGCTGGTATAAAAACTAAAAAAAGGAGTTAGAAGTCAGCCTACTTGAATCAAAACTAAACAATATATAAGTGAGTAACTGACATTCTCTCTATGAATTCCTATATGTGTCTGTTAAAATGTCTTTAAATGAGTTTTATAACTGGACAGGCTGTAATTGCATGTACTTTGAAAATCCAAATACAAATTTAGTCCGTACTTAACCGTCAATTATCTTCCGAATTAATAAATTTGTTGAAAAAAATATTGTTTAATAGTATTCAATAATAATTAGAGGTTTATAAAATTTATAATTTGAGTATTTATTGCAAATAATAGGTATAATATCCATAGAGTAAAACAAGTGTTTTATGTCGTAATTAACCATCTAGTCATAAAATTTGTATGTTTTTAAGAAAATTTAGAAATATATACTATACTATACAAGTGATAAGGTCGAAATAAAGGGGATTACTTTAAGTTATAAACTTATAAACTTATGTAATCCGATATAGAGCCAAATAGTATATAAGAAAGCTTTTGTGCGATAGTGTATATCGAAAAATTGTTTATATTATTGTTGAGTAAATTTTCATAGAAAGGAGAAAAACGAACGAAAAACAGAGTTGTGGGAATTTGTTGTAGTGTTATATCCTAGGATATATACAGGCGTACATAGATCTTTTCATATGCAAAAATAAATAGCCTAACAACACATATATAAAATATGTGCACTCAGATTCATTTGTATCTATACACCAATACACATATACTTATGCGGATAATACTCACACAGTCATAAATGCTTATACACACATTTATACACATATAGACACGTATATATATATATAGGCTTGCATACATATACAAATACATCTATACATACGTGTACATTCCCATATACTTATACTAACATACATATACACACATATGCACACGTATACTCGATCATTAGGTACTTATACACTGTCATAAGTGCATATATCCACATATACATGTACATACATATACATTAACATATACGTATAAACTTACACACACACATGTATATATTCATAAATATATATACAAATATAGATCGATTCACATGTATACACATATACATATACACTCACACACATACATACATATACATCCATATAGTATAATTAAAAATATGTGCCTACACTTAATCAAAAATAAATATTTATATGCATATAAGAACGCAGGCCTACTCCTATAAGTAAAAGTGCAAATATTCTAATGTGCGTGTATATTGCCAGACACAGCCATACTCCATATACTGGCGGTAGAGAGACCCAGCCAATAGAGACACACATACATACATACATACATACATACATACATACATACATATGTATATATATATATATATATATATAATATATATATATATATATATATATATATATATATATATACATATTTTATATATATATATATATATTATATATATATATATATATACATATTATATATATACTTTTATCTTTTTTTTATCTAGTTTCAGCTCACGAGCTGTGGCCATGCTGTGGCCATATATATATATTTACATATACACTAGCAGCTACGCCCGGTTTTCGTTTTCGGTTAGGCATAATCTATAACAGCGTTTCTCAAACTTATTTCGGGTCCCCTGCTTCGATTGGAGCCTCCTGCTGTATGAAAAGTTCATGATTTCCCCCACTATTAGAAAACAGCTCCATGAGTTTTGAAGAACGAATTTGTACATAGACTGTTTCTGAGAGCTATTCTATTGGACATCTGTCTAATCATTAAAACATTGATTTAATTATGAACATAGAAAGAAATTATACATTAATCCCTATTTTTGTAAGCAGTTGTATCTGTAAACATTTCATTTGCAGAGAGCAGAAATTGAAAGATATGTGAAATGGATGTGTGTTTGTGTGTGTGTGTGTGTGTGTGCGTGCGTACATGTATGCTTGCGCGTGTGTATGTGTTTACGATAGTTGATTTAGGGAAAAGATTATGTTAAGATTTTGATATTCAAATATGTGGAAGAAAATTAAGCACAGACCTCTACATAGTAGCTAGAGCTGGTAGAAATAGCAGCCAAATCTCCCTCAAAACCCACTACTGTTTTAATCCGACAATTCTGCCTATTATGTAGTTTTAATGAGAAACTTAACTAAAGATTAAGATTATTAACCTCACAAAGAGGTGAACATAAGAGATACAGCATAGCAAAAGTGTTGGCTGACTGTCATCCTGTACTCCCCTTGTTGCTAGCGAAATTGTATATGCCAGCTGTGTGAGCAACTGTTTGTTTTAATGGAGGTCAAATATGGGAATTCCATTAAAAAAAGTTTTAACTGATTTTCACGGCAACTATCGGAGCTAGGAAAAAATACTAACTGCATTCCAGTTTAAGCATCCGTCTCCATTAGTGTGCTATTTTTTCATGCAAATCCACCAAGCCATTTGGCTGTGAACCTCCAGAAAAGAAAGAATACAACGATCGTCCATGTCCAATTTATATATATATATATATTAAAAGATACACATAGAGATACACACACATATAAATACGTACACTCTTATGCATATATAAGCATATATGTATACATTCACACTCATACATACTCTTTACTCTTTACTCTTTTACTTGTTTCAATCGTTTGACTGGGGACATGTTTGAGCACCGCCTTTAGTCGGAGAAATCGGACTCATTCTTTGTAAGCCTAGTACTTATTCTATCGGTCACTTTTGCCGAACCGATAAGGTACAGGGACGTAAACACACCAGCATCGGTTGTCAAGCGATGTTGGGGTGTGGGGAACAAACAGAGACACACACACATACATATATAGATATACATATATAGGACGGGCTCCTTTCAGTTTCCGTCTTTCAAATCCTCTCACAAGTATTTGGTCGGCCGGAGGCTATAGCAGAAGACACTTTCCTAATGTGCCACGGAGTCGGACTGAACCCTAAACTATGTGGTTGGTAAGCAAGCCACTTACAACATAGCCACTCCTGTGCCACAGGCATTATGTCAGTACATCAGTACATATAAACATAGTATACACACATACAGATATATATACATATATTATTAATATATACATATATATTTAATTAATATGTGCATATATATCTACACGTGTGTTTACTATGTTTATATGTACTGATGCATGAATGTGAATATGTATGTATATATATATATGTATATATATATATATATTATATATATATATATATATATATATATATATATATATATATATATATATATATATATATATATATATTATATATATATATATATATATACATTTGTAAATGTTCACATCAGAATTAGAAACGTATCATACAAATTATACTTCTTCACGAAGTATAATTCACGATGAGAGTGTTGACCTCGAATGGATATACTATTAGAAAGAAATATACATACACAGACCTTGAGAATTGAGTCGAATCCTATACACGAAACTATATGTATTTCATATTTGAAAGACGATATCTCTAGGTATTTCATATACATATGAAACGTCATATACATATGGAATATCTATAGATATACAAATAATATATTAATCAAATCCGTATACACACACAAAGCGCATACAAAACACCTAAACACGCGCACACACACGCACACACACATACACACACACACACCGAGTCAGATATATAGACAAAAACTCATGCGCAGGTATGGATACACATAATAAGGAGGCAGAATAGATTAAACAGAACAGGGGAGAGCACGTGGATGGATGAGAGACTGAAGAGATCTCAGATATCTGAGAAAAGATTTCCAAACAATGGACATTATATGAAATAAGGACAATAATAAACGAGTGAAGAACGAATATATAATGCGTGTTTATTTGGGACGAGAAAAATGTTCATGCTTAAATATAACAATATATTTTTGCACACACTGTTTCAAATATTGTAAAATAAATTCATAAATATATGTGTGTATTTATGTATATATGTATATTTGTGTATATACATAAATATATACATAAACACCCCACACCCATACCTGCAGAAAGTTATATCATGCAAAAACGATGTGATAAGGAATTCTTCAAAAATATTTTTCAAAGTAATATTATTTAAGTTCAGTAAATAAAATTTAGGGAAAATATACTTAAATGATTAACGTTCGAAACAATTTATGTGCACAATAAAGTGAACAATTGCCGTTAAAATAAGAGGCTTGTTATATAATGTGTTACAATACGTATTCTTCTCTGTTATCACTGACTTCAAAACTTGCCAAAATCAATTCCACCCTGTTTTTTTCGAGAGTTCAGTCTTGGTGCAACCAACTGTCGTTCAATGTATTGCTATCATGGATATTTCGTGGATACTTCATGGATACTTCTCCGGATAATGGATGCTTCTCCGGGTCAGAAGAGAGCTAGCCGTGGCTGTATATATATCTGAACGCATTTACAAAGTCACCTGACATAATTCGTGAAAGCATGAGGCATGCTACCAAGCTATGCAAGTGACAGGTGGACATATTTACGTGTATGTGTGCATTAATGTGTATATATACCAATTTTTGCTTGTCTGTCTGTATCTTTGTGTGGTTGCGTGTATGTGTGTGTGTGTATGTATGTGTGTGTGTGTATGTGTGTGTGTGTGTGCGTGTATGGCAATGTTTATTGATGCATGGTCGGTCTGCCTGTTCAGCAAAGTAGCATCAACCGACAAGTAGAGAAACAGGTATAGGATTTTATTAGAATGAAACTGCCTCGGGACACCTCATGAGGAAAGATGCATCCTATGAAACCAAACAGAGAAGAATCTGAAACCTCACACAGCTAGTATATGTGTGTAAGAGAAAACAAAAAAAGAACTTATTAGCTACATGCAAAAACTTAGATAGAATGGGGAGAGATAAAGTGAAGTAGAATGCCTTCCATTTGACGCCGGAGGTTTTCTTGAATTTAATGATATAACATAATTTGATACACATACGTTAATGGAAAATAACAAGAAACAAAATATGAATCAATTGACACCAAAGGCGCTCATACATACTGTAACATTATAATGCTTGAGATTATAACCCTCAAAATATTCCTAGAAAATATTTCGTTTGATAATATCAAACTAGTCATTTGTAGTAGCCATAAATAAAAGGAATAATGAGGAAGTTGCAGTCAAAGCAATGTATAAGCTCAAACGTTGTTACTGAATACCAAACACAATTATCGGCAGATAGAAATTAAAACGTAGAGTTAAGCTAATTAAGGAAAAATTGCATGAAGTGATTAAGAGATTACAGCTTGAACCAATGGCACACAAACACACACATACACACATGCACACATATAATCAGACAGACACACATACGCGCACACACACAACACACACTCACCCATACACACAGTATTTATGCATATATATACGAAACAGAATATGTGAATATGGATATATAATATATTCATTCATATAAATATAAACACAGGTCAATACACATTCTTCCACAACTGTGTAAGTATCTAAGAGTATATGTATGTACACATATATATGTGTGTGTGTGTGTATACTGCGGAGACCCCCTTCGGTCATGACTGACCATGGGATTGCACCTAGGAAGTTACTCTCCTGGGCACAATTCCAGGCAAAGTTGTTTATGGAAGACCAGCAGTTGCCCATGCATACCGGCCTCCCCTCTCGAGGGCACGAGTGTTATTCAAGGGAAAAAGCAAAAGCCGATACAGCTTGGCACCTGTGACGTCGCAACTCATTTCTACCGCTGAGTTAACTGGAGCAACGTGAAATAAAGTGTCTTGTTCAAGAACGCAACACGCAACCTCACGATGGTAAGCTCGACGCTCTAACCACTGATCTATGCGCCTTCATATATATATATATATATATATATTATATATATATATATATATATATATATATATATATAAATGAAAGAATGGAGTCGAACAAAGATGTTAACAAAATTCCTTTACTCTCGACACATGTTTCGAAGACAGCATATTTTCATTCCAAAGGAATAAAGGGTGAATTATGCAATCTTCTCATCAGGAAAGAAAGGGAGCCTCTCTCGTCAACAAGACAAACAAAAATTTCGATGATTGCCTACAAATTTTTGTTTGTCTTGTTGTCGAGAGTGGCTCCAAGTTTGAATAATGTACCCTTTATTCTTTTGGACTGAAAATATGCTATCTTCGAAACATGTGTCGAGAGTAAAGGAATTTTGTTAACATCTTCGTTCGACTCCATTCTTTCATTTATTCATATACAGCACACAAATTTCTACACATGAACCCGGAGTTTCTACCTTGACAGGTCGCTTCAACCGTGATTTCTGACGTGAATTTGCTACCCAGGTTCGGTTAGACGAATTTTCCATGCTGACGATAAACATAGGATAATTCATTCACCTACTTATATATATATATATATATATATATATATTATATATATATATATATATATATATTATATATATATATATATATATATATATATGCATGTGTGTGCATATATATATATATATATATATATATATATATATATATGTATGTATCTTTCTAACGCGCTCTCTCTTTCTCCCTCCCTGTCTGTATGTATTTCTCTCTCTCTCTCTCTTTACATATATATAAGGTAGAAAATATTTTAGGAGAGAAACACGTTGTCAATATATAAAGAGATAAGATGAAAAAACAAGATTTCATTTAGAGGATTTAAAGGTATGTTAGAGCGTTGATAATAAAGATATCATAGAATTTTGTACAAAAGATACGCTGATGGAATGTGACCAAATAAGGTTTGTATTTAATATAGTCTCCCTTGCGGTTGGCACAATTCTTCATTGGGGAAGAAGCTTCCTTCCTGTTGGTCATAAAATATCATTAATAGGTCACATGAGATCATCATCACTGTGATACTGGTTCCTTGAGAAGCGAGTGTTTTTTACACGTTGGAGAAGTGATTAAAGTCACATAGGGGTCAAATAACGAGAACAAGGAGGGTGAAAACCAACTGAAAGCCACAATCGCGTACAGTTGCCATTGAATTTAAGGACATCTATCCTGGTGCATTGTCATGACGAAAGAAGACCTCTTTCGTCAGTTTACCTGAGCGTATGTTAGTGACAGTTTTCCGTAACTGCCATATTATGTTGGTATAGTTTTCTCCATTAGTGGTATGGCTCTTCTGATTCTGCATTCCAAATATCTGGGGGCCATCATTTTCCGCGCAGATGAATTATATAACTATAATGTTCGCACATGCAGTGTGGAAACTTCAAGAATATGCAACCAGAAGAAGGTGCATGTATACATTACTGTATATCCGGCCTCCCTTTATAGAGTGGAGAGTAGCTCACGTCCTACAGGAACAGCAGCCGGTTCTTAAATACCATGCCTTCTCCCCTTAGAATTTTGTAACTTTTGTACCCATGTTCATTTGTTCTAGAAATATCTAAATATCTGTTTCTACATGAATGTTCATTTCAATATTTTCAGTTTTCGTTTCATATATATATGCACGTATATTTTATATATCAAGTCCAAACGGGTTTATTTGCCTCATTATTTCCATATCAGTCCACCTGTATTTCTCTAATAGCCATTTTTTATATCGCGTGCGTACGGCTTCCTCGATGAAGTATCCAGTGTGTAATATCAGATTATTTGAGCACTACTAAGTGTTCCTCTATTGATCATATCTGGATCTCATCTGTTGATTTACACTGTCTTCATCTCTCTTACTATGTCTATCTCTCTCTCTAAATATCTATATGCATATATATATTAATTTATATATATATATATATATACGTATCTGCGTGTACATTTACACACACACATAAGCACACATATGGGCATACGTACACGCACACTCACTCACACATAGTCATGTATGTATATGTATATAATAATTACATTATATCAAAAAATCCAGCATTAAGCATATTATAGACCCGAAAACAATATCGATTATATATCGATGGACAATTGTTAATCAACTACACAAATATCTCATTAAATTTAAATTGAGTTAATGCCTAAGAGTGGTTACAAAGCGATTGCAAAGAAGATGAAAGGAGAGAAATGAAATATAAAAATATAATCATATTGCATAAAATATGAAACAAATATTTGCATGAATCTTCATCCAACAATGACTTCATTCTATTTACTCAATTAGTAATTAATTCATTCAGTTTTACTGTGTATAAAACTATTTCGCTAAACTTCATTTGGTTGCATAGTCATTTGCTGTTTTGAAAATGTATTTGTTTATTTTGTTTGTGTTGTTAATGCACAATTTTCAAATATTCTCAGAGAGCTTTGGCTGAAATTGAGAAACAACTTGCGGATTTTATGATAAATTTTTGGTTTTACTAAACATGAATTACGAAATACGATGAAAAAATAAAACAACGAGTAATAAAATAAGCAAATTAACTAAAAATAACTACAATAAATGTAGCAACAGTTTTAGAAGTGAGACAGCTTGTAGCCAAAACAACACTATTGGTTTCTAACAAGTAAAGAAGAATAATCCTCGTAATTTAGTTGTTCATATATTAACCTCTAGCAAGAAGAATGATCAGGAGGCCATTGATTGAAAATCGTTAGTCGTACTCCCAGCTACCCACATACGATGCATACGATATACAAACATTACTATCAACTTAATAGAGGACCTAGATCACATATTACGTAAACAAAGGACGAAACATTGAAATTAAATTGGAAGCAGTACAATGAACTGGAAAACTAAAATATATTATATGCAACATATAAAATCAATGTTACACACCATAGACACAAGTTTGCATCCGTTTCGCGATACCAGATTTGCACCAATTGGTGCAATAGAATGTGTAATTGAACAGTTGCAACTATGTTAGTACATATATGCTAATTGTCCTGGCATCTCCATTGTTAACGAAAATAAATCTACTATACTGCGATAAAAGAGAAAACTACCTAGGTTTTTTTACCAACCAAACAACCGCAAAAATTTACCAGGATTTGGCGAAATATCAGCCTACTTAGGCTTCATAATTTCGGAAAAAAACTCAACTATGACATAATAAAGAAAAGCTCAGACATGGAGAATATATGATACAGACTCACTATAAACAACAAATTCTATTTGTGCTATTGCCCTTCTGAATATAGTCAATAAGCACAATGCATCTGCATTCCAAATGTCTGGGCCCATCACCGTGACATCTAGTGTTTTTATAAGGGATAATTATGCAGTGAGAAAGTATTGAAGGGGTGTGTATAAATTCAAGCAAAATTATAACCATTTGTGGAAGTTACAATAATGTATGAATATTAAATTCGTCATGGATATTGAAATCGGAGAATTAGATCCAATTTATTCACACAGTTGCTGAGGAGTTGACGGCAATGATTGACATAAAAGATGGTAACCACGTCCTGCCGAAAAGATCAAACTAGATCAAAATATCAGCTATATATGAATATTAAAACCTTATGATTGAATGAAGAATTAATAAAGACATTTTAATCAAATAGATGTATGAATATATGCGACATTCCTTTCATTAACGAGAGAAAATATAAACATTTATTGTTTTACGATGAGCTCCTATCTCCTTATATATTGAAACAATGAATATATCTAGCAATAAAAATATAAAACTCTAAAAGACGTTTTGCAGGTATGAGTTGTTGACAGTCAGTGAAAGGAGGAGTTTGATTCGATTCTGGCCAATATATGTACACACGGATATCATCGATTCGACTGCAAAACCTACGCATAAATATGCCTAAACATTCGCGGTGATGATGTAATAACCATGGCACTATAATGATGATGATGATCTATGATTTATGCTGAGTGGGAGATGCTAAGCTCCCATGTTCGAAAAAAATAAGGACAGAAATAATGTAACCAGCTGCAAGCGATGTTTCCTGGGGCTAAAGAGCAGTATCATTCGTCCCAACAGGGACTGCCACACACACACACACACACACATACACACACACACACACACACACACACACACACACACTCACACACACTCACACACACACACATACACACACACACACTCACACACACTCACACACATATACGGGCCGAATAACAAGGAAAGTATTAGTTAGCAGGCAGCAAGCCCGTCACGCATGCAAGTTTCCAGGAGTTCCAATAATAATAATAATAATAATAATAATAATAATAATAATAATAATAATAATAGTAATAATAATAATAATAATAATAATATAATAATAATAGTAATAATAAGTGTTAACTGCAAACGTAAACAGACTGTATATGAAAAGAAGGAATGATGGCAGAGGACTGATTATTAAAGACCAAAGGTTCTCAACGGCAGCCGTTTGGAGCTCGGTGGGGGAGTTTGAGAGCAAAAGGGCATTAGGGAGCGTTAAAAACTCGGGAGGCGCTAAGGAGGCGCCGGACGACCCTCAACGTTAGTAAGTTAACTTGAAATTAACGAATATCAGCCATGTTTTCACATCTCTGTAGCAGTTAAGAAAAGCCATGTCTTTTTGTTTTAAATTTTCAAAAAATTGAACATAAGCTTTAAAACAGTAGTACCTGCTAGTCTGATACATGAATTAGAATCCTACAAGTCCCGGCTAGACTGAGGAAGCTCCAGCCTTAATTTTATTATCTTGTGGAACCTTGAGAATTCTATATCTCATTCTTTCTAAGACCATCTTTTTCTGACCATATTATGTATACAAAACTTTAGTACTAGCTTACAGTCTTTTATGTTATACAAAAACAGAGCTTCTAGCTCTCATATACTTTATTAATCGTTATTATATTCTTTGAAAATCACTACCAAATATTCGTTTGTGCACATGCGCCAAAATGTAGGGATGTTGTGGATATTTGTTGTGGATATATAAAAGCGGGATGATTACAAGGGAATTGTTTTAAGCTTCTACTTCACAAGGAAATGTATATCAAAGGGTTTACCCAAGCTCTGTACTTACAATTTTCCTGTAAGCTATAGATATATATCTAAAGGCCACAGTTGTGTTATAACACGTCCATTCTATATGGTATAACATTATGTTTAGAAAGACAATATACCATCACCAGCATTGTTGAGAACTAGGCGGATTTAATAGTGGTTCATGGAAACGTGTCGTAACCTACATCAGCTAGATTCTCCTGCATCTGCTGAAGGCCTGTGCAACCATTCTCCTCGATTAACAATACAACTGTATATTAATTTGCTTTTTCATAAGTTATGTAAATGTTGATTCTAAACTACAACTCCGAAATATTTATCTTTTAGCTGACTGAATTCCAATCGTTTTCTAAACCTCGCAATTCAGGTAAAATATCACCGTTCCGTATAAAATTTCATTATTTTTCTCCGTTTGTAATGTTTGCTTTAACATCTAATCCGAATTCCAGTTTTTCCTTAGTAATTCTATAGCGCTTGGTATGGAATGTGCCTATCCGTTCAAGTTAACGCTACAATAAATATACTAAACAGCTTTTCGCTGCTGTGTTACATATAAAGTTTTCTCTGTCTTATATATATATATATATATATATATATATATATATATATATGTATGAAATATTGAAAATACAGTCATATGATTTTTCAACCCAACATCAAATGATGGGACATAAAAATGTTATGAAGTATTCTTCTAGTTATAGCATGTTCCAATTTTTATCTCGGTGTAAAGTATCCAAAGTAACTCGGTTTGTATTCAATAGTATTAAGGTAAATCTAACAACAGAGGGAAAAGAAAATCGTCGCGCACAATTGCACAAAAGCAAACATAAAATAATGCTTTCTAATTTTGCCACAATTCTTACGCTAGGTGTAAAGTTGACTACAACTGGTATTTATATTGGTTACAAAAAAATGGAAGGCAAATTTGGTACGTTGTGAAATAAACTCAGTATGTAAGGAGTGACATATTTTTCTGTCTCTATAACAAATTCGAATTTTAGAACCTTTTATATTTCGTAATTTGTGCTCCAAGCGAGTTATTTGGAGGAGGAGAGTTTAGTTAATTCCATCAACAAAGTTTCAGTGATATTTTATGTTATAGATCATATCCCGAAATGATGAAAGATAAATTTGAAGTGGGAGGCAATTGATCAAATAAAGTGATTAAGCAGTAAATATCACAAGACAAGCTTCGCAGGCATTAGTATTTATGCCAATAAACCTCGAAAGTAATAATAGAAACAGCAACGACGAAGACGAAAACAACAATAACAACGGAGACCTTTATGATGATATTTCGGAATATGTGTGTCCAACAGATGAAAATATATCAAAGGGTAAAATTATCGGAAATTTGAAGCATGATATTAATATCAAAATAAAGGAAATTCAAATAACTCTATATTTTAATTTACTTATTATAATAGGCTTGTATGTGAAGGAGCAACTCTATAGGTTAATGATATTTCTGCGTTAAGACTCCTTTTCCAAATATTATTGCCTGCTTTACAGATGTAAGCTGGAAGCATTAACACACTATAGCATTCTAAATCTTATTCAACTACTGTTGTTTAATTTGTCAAGAGGGCTTAGTCGTGACCGAAACAAACTATTA
>NC_043008.1:29570669-29600669 GCF_006345805.1 Octopus sinensis | reverse complement strand
CACTTTTATAAGCATACATGTGTATGCATGTAATCATGGGTGTTCACTAATTATATATGGGTATATACATATGCAAAACACACACATACACGCACAAGCACGTACAAGCACACGCCCATGCAAAGAAACACATATACACTCACTTGCACACGCATTCACATAAGCCATCCACGATTGTGCAACTACATGTTTACGCACACATATAAATACACAATGATGTAATACTTAAGATTGTTATAAATATCATTGCTGGGAGGTTTTGTAAAAGTATATTCACAAAAAATTGTATTAGCAAAAAGTGGGTAATATGGTGTCATAGCTATTATAGATTAGCGTGTATATATAATGCAGGCATAAACATCTTATCACTTGGACATAGATAGGGGATGAGTCACATTAAATGTCTAGCACAAAAATAACTACCTGTATATAGATGTGTATATGTTACTCTCTGTGTGAGTGTATATGTGTGTATCGGTAAACACACACACATATAGATATGTGTGGAAATAGAAGTATTTCTAGATTATAAATATCACACACACACGCACACGCACGCACACACACACACATATATATATATATATGTGTGTGTGTGTGTAAAGTAATACAAAAAATGGGGCAAGAACGCAAAACATCCAGACAGATGATAGAAAAGAGAGACAAGAAGAATCAAGAAAACAAGGACGTGTCATTCGGAGTTTTCTTTCGAGTTCCAGATTATCTTTGACATTTCGGTTGGTTATACTCGAGATTGCACCAATCTGGTTAGTTCCAAGGAAAATCTAAGCTAAGAGCACTAGCTTCCTTGGACGAAAGCAGCGAATGTATACGAAAGGAAGCACGACAAAACAGAGAAATGGTACACAAATACAAATGCAAATAATAGGACTAACCACAGGTTTCTTTCGACTAAAGACGAATTAAATTAAGCTGGAGTGTGTGGAGAGAGGGGAGAGATGTAGAGGCAGAAGGATAGAAGAATTAAGGAGCGACGAGAAAAAAGGAAAGGAACAGAGTAACGTAAAAGAAGGGAGAAAGTGAGAAAGAAGAGAAAGCCAGGAAAGGTGAGAGAGGGGGTGCATGCTTTGTATGTTTCCCGCCATTACTTATAAATACAGTGTGGGGTTGAGGGAGAGCTCACGTTTTCTTTTTTACGTGTTTCCATTTTCCTCGAAGGAAGTCCTACCAATTCTTCTCATGCTAATTAACACATAATTAAGGACCCAAATGTGGGCATGTGGTGGTATCATATTCCTCCGAAATCTTGGAGCACTATTGCTGGGTCTTCCATGCTGTTTATGGCTTTCTGGAGTTTGGAATCATCTGCAAAGGTTTTCAATGTAGAAGTTTGATGACGTCTACAATGTCGTTCATGTAAATAATGAAGAGGAGTGGTCTCAACACAGTAGCTTGTGCAAGAGCACTACTGTCACTTGCAGAGTTGGATCGTATTCCTTCAAGCAGATCATGTTAGATTCTGTTCGTCAGGAAACACTTTATCCACTGCAGCAGCTTTCCACCGACTCCAACGTTGGACGTTTTCTTCAGCAGGATTCTGTGGTCCACTCTGTCAAAAGACTTCCTAAAATCAAGGTATATGACGTCAGTGTTGGAGCCTTTTCCTAACGATTTTAAGAAGTCATCAAAATGGTGCAGAAGCTGCGACAGGCATTCCTTGCCATCACGGAAAACCATGCTGGTTAGGGTTCAGCATTTTGTTGTCTTCGAGGAAGTGAGTTATTCGTGATCTCACCACCCTCTCAAATATTTAAATAATATAAGTGAGTGAAATCGGATGGTAGTTCACTGCAAGAAATTTGTTTCCATGTTTGGAGACTAGACTTGTAAAGAAAATGATTAGGAATGTAGCCTACATCAAGTGAGTTTCTTCAGAGTTCAATTAGAGGGGTTGCTATTTGATGTCACCACATCTTCAGGACAGTGGATGGGAACTTATCGAGACCTACTGCCGAGTTGTGCTTGATGTTATCTATTTCTGGGAGGATATCATGAGCATCAAAATTTATGTCAGATATGGTTAGTTGAGGGTTTGCATTACTGATACTAGCCAGATCAACTGCATAAGCATTAATGAAGGCAGAGCAGTATTGTCTCTGCAGTAACTCGCACATGGATTTGGCATCATCATGTAGAATGTTGTTCTCATCAACCAGAGGACGAACAGTGAAAGCAGCGCCTTTGTTTTTTTGCAAATGAACAAAACATTTTCGTGTTGAGTTTTATTTTCTCAATGGCCCAACTCTCCTCGGCTTCTCTTTGTCTGTTAACGATGATCATCATGTTTTCTTGGAGGTTGTGTTTTTTCGATCCGTGTAATACAATATCAGTCGAATGGGTGCATTGCTGCTGGCAGTATTTAAGTTGGCTGATTTCTTTGTTCTTTTTTTATTTTTTTGATAATTGCTCTTCTATTTCTAGGGTTTCTGCAATTACATATGTATACTGATCTTAACGGAGTATGTTTTGCGCATATATTTGTTACAGTATCAACAAATGTCTGCCATGATGTATGATGGTGGGGTGTGTGCGTGTGTGAAGACCCAATCAACTTGTGAAAGACAATGGTTGATCGCATCCCAGTCTGCATTATGAACATCCGTAGTGTCAAATGGATGGAATGGTGAGATGTCACTGGATTTTATCTTTTGATGGTAGATTCTCAGATCGCAGATAACCATGTGATGATATGAGAGTAGTGGTGTGTTGAGGCGATAGTGGTGACTGATTTTGATCTATCCATTTCAGCATTTCAGTAAAATCGGGCATTTTAAATGCTCAATTCTATTTATGTTTATCATGGTTCATATGTGTCAAAAGTGCAGGAATCTTTAGTTTCGTTTGCAATTTTATAATTTCTATAGTGTATATAATTTCAATTCATCCCTGCTGGATTCCATTTATCTGTCCACGACAGCGTTTTCCTTTATTTTTTGGGGGGTTTCAAATCATTTTGGCTGCAATCATGCTCTTTAACTCCATTTCTAGGATGGAGCAATAATTTAGTTGAACTTTAGCAACAATAATTTTGTTTGCAGAACAGGAGATATTTCCTGAAATGCTTGAAAATATGTTTTGCAATGCTAAGAGTAGATCTGAAATTTGCTGGGATACAGACGGAGTACATATTGAAATTTTTCAATGAAATTTTGATTTTAAGATTTATATATTTATTTGTTTTGGTATCATATTTAAGTAATGGAAAATATTTTGTCAGTTTGATTTCGAAATCTACCCTATTTCATAGAAATAAATAGTTAATTCTAGGACATGCTTTATATTATAGACTCACACAGAACGTCATATGCACAGTAACACGTATATCGTGAGCATGATAATTATCTAAAAAGAATTGACAAATTAAGGTATAGGAACCATTTTAACAGACAAATGTACATGGAAATTAACAAAATTCAAATACACAAAATACACAAGCTAGAATCCATAATTAGTGGTGGCGGCAAGAAATCTGTGATAGTGTTAATGAGAGTAACCGGGAGATTTACATTATAAATTTTAACCATATAACCATAAATATAACTAATCTAATTAAATCGACTTAAAAATAATTAATAATTGTGAGACCCAGACACACATATGCTCACATATACTGGTACTTACATGCATAGCTATATTAGACCCATACGCATTTGATATACCACATATTAATTTTATATAAGCATACACATAAATACATACGTTTATACATAATTACCTATATATTTAGGTATTAACAAATAGTAATGGTATTACACAAATAATTACAAAAAAAGGAAAAAACAGAAATTGGTAATAAAATGTAATTATCCATTAATAGTAAAAAGAGAATAAAATAGAAGTATTAATAACAATAGAAATAGTAGTAATATAAGTAAAAAATTATGATATTTATAGTAATAATGATGAAGATTATTTCTTTAATATAAGTATAAATAGTGAAAGTAAGAAAATAATTTTATCAATTGGAAATGTCATAGGAAAAGGTAATAATACCAACAAAATATATAAAAAATAATGATACAAATATTAATCATAAAGTATGATTCTTTAGCATGTATATGTATAGAGACATAAACACATAATCTGTTCTGTTTGCGTAAAAGCACAATCACAAATATAACAAAGCGGGAATCTGTGATTATATGCATACCTTTACAATTCTGTGATAGTATCAGTGCTGTAATGATTTGTATATATGTATGTGTATGTATATATCGGCGTGTGTGTGTTTTGCAAACACGTATGTACATTTATAGACAAGTAAATATACATATATACAAATGTACATACACCCATATTTATATATATATATATATATATATATATATATATATATACTCGCATATGTGACTATATATATATATATATATATATTATATATATATATATACTCGCATATGTGACTATATATATATATATCCGATTTTGCTTGATTATGTAAAGAATAATGCATCATTTAAATTCAGCTTGCTGGAACACATCGGAGTGTATTTGGAACACAAATCATTCCACTATATTTGTCAACATGACGCTTACTACATAAACATGACGGTTGTGTTACGCATGAAAGTACTAGCTTTATTAATATCGAAAAGTTGTAACACTGTAAAACTGTAAAATTTGCAGATAATAACGCGGGAATATCAGACTAAGTTGGAATTTCATTGGTTACTATAGATATAGATAGTTAGAAAGATAAATAAATACATAATACATACATACATACATATATATATATATATATATATATATATATATATTATATATATATATATATAATATATATATATATATATATATATATATTTATACATATATATCTATTTATCTACCTATCTCTGTGTGTGTGTGTGTGTTTTATCTTCTACATCTCTCAATCATCGAACAGATTGAACCCAATATTCACATTTGTTTGGCCCATATTGTATCGATAGCTTTTGACAAACCGGTGTATTGCGTGAACAATAGAATTTTACCGAGCGGTGTAGGATTATAATGATAGTCAAAGGCATACAAAAAGAAATATATATTAATATATATATATATATATATAAGCTTCCACCGCCACAAAATTCACTCAAATGGCATTGAATGGGCCCGGAATATTTTAGAGTTAATTTTCCCAAGGTGACACGAGATAGGAAGGAACAATACATCTCTTGATTGAAACGCAATTTCCTGAACCACATGGCAATGCATTGACGAAAACACCTGCCTATATATATACACGTCTTTTTTCCATTCGATATGCATGTTTATGTGTATTTATGTGTGTATGTATGTACGTATGCGTGTCTGGGTGTATATAACTTTTTATGGATATACTCATCGCTGGGTATGTGAGTGTGTATATCTTTATACACACGCGCACACATATATATTTATACAAATACACATGTTTAATTTACATATTTTTATGTATATGCATATATATATAATTTATGTATATTTATGTATATGTATATTTATGTATAGGCGCAGGAGTGGCTGTGCTGTAAGTAGATTGCGTGGCACTTTGGGCAAGTGCCTTCTGCTATAGCCTCGGACCGACCAAAACCTTGTGAGTGGATTTGGTAGACGGAAACTGAAAGAAGCCCGTCGTATATATGTATATATATATATACGTGTGTGTGTTTGTCCCCCTAGCATTGCTGGTGTGTTTATGTCCCCGTTACTTAGCGGTTCGGCAAAAGATACCGATAGAGTAAGTACTGAGCTTACAAAAGAATAAGGCCCGGGGTCGAGTTGCTCGATTAAAGGCGGTGCTCCAGCATGGCCGCACTCAAATGACTGAAACAAGTAAAAGAGTAAAAGATATATATGTATATATAACCGTATGTATATATACATAATTATGTGTATGTACTTGTGTGTGTATATATATAATATCTATGTGTGTGTATGTGGGTCTGTTTTTCTTCTTGTGTTGCTCTTGTCCCCTGACACTGCTTCACAGCGTCTTGCTTTAGAATAAGTAGCATACTTAATAAAGTAGTAATTAGGTAGATTTGTTCGACTAAGATCTTAAATATGTTACCCCTGTATGACCTGATTTCATCGAATAGAAGTCGTGAAACATTAACCTTATGACATGCGAAGGCACAAGTATGTCAAATCAATGTTCCAGTCCACTATGGACACCTCTCTCATTTATTCACTTGTAACGAAAGAAATAGGAATAAAGATGTGTGTGTTCATATATATATATATATATACACTATTTGTCCTCATCTTGTTTGATTTTAACACTAAGTTTCGCTTGATATACTCCCCAACCTCATCTCAGGTGTCTTGGGGAAATTTCGAAACTGGGTTCTCATCCCTAAGGTATTTTTCAATGTTGTTGTAATAATAATAATAATAATAATGATAATAATAATAATAATAATAATAATAATAATAATAATAATAATGATAATAATAATAACAATAATAATAACAACAATAATAATAATAATAATAATAATAATAATACTAATAATAATAATAATAATAACAACAACAACAACAACAACAACAACAACGAAGAATACTTTAGGAATGACAACCAGGTTCGAAATTTCCTGAAGGCACCTGATGAAGGCCGGTGGGTATATCAGCCGAAACGTGGTGTTAACAAGAAAGAAGATGAGGACAAATACCTGTCAATTGTAAATTATGTAAATAAAGTACATAATTCCTCTTCTCTTAAATATAGAACTGGATTATGGATGTATATCCACAGACACACACACGCACGCACACACACACACACACAGACACATATATATATATATAAATAGATAAGTGTATTTTTACCTTGTTAACAATTAACACGGAAAAATAAATAAATAGTTACCAGGGCAGCAAAAATCTCACAAGTAAAGGTGTTGTAACTCCTTGTTTATAAAGGTAGAAACTTCATATTTATGTTGAATATTTTGAATAATATGAATAAAAAATGGAGTTAACGCAGGTGTAATCAAATATTTTTACTTTCGACACATGTTTCGAAAATTCCACTGAAACTATTCAAAAGAATAAATGGTATAAACAATGCAAACTTCTCCTCAGGAAAGTGAAAAAAACGAAACTCGTCCATAAGACATTTTAGCAAAAAATGATGTATTTGTATAGCGATAGACAGAACGCTATTAATATTGTTTAAAAAACGTTATATGATATAACGTCATAAGTAGCTAACAGAAAGAGTAAGGATATTAATAGTGAATGTTAAATATAAAGGAAATTAAGGTTTAAATTATATATAATGATAGAGACTACTTATATGCACTAAATGTATGTTTTTTCCAATGCTTACATCTGTATGCTCGCTCTATAACCGTGTTTACTAGAGTATTTTTAGAAAAAATAATGAAAAATAGCTCAGAATTACAGAGAAGACAGAATTTCTTGCCTTTGTCATATGGTATCGAAATTGAGAGGATCGACCATTCTGAATGAAATTGTTCATTGTGGTCTTTTAAATCCCAAATCAGTTTGCTGAGACCGGTACTATTCCGTTTATTTCTACCCTAAATGTTCAGTAATCGATAGAATTTTTAAAGATAACTCTAACGATGTGCTTCCAATGTAAAATCGTACTTTATTACGAGTAGTGATTATACACTGGTATATAGAATTTTTAATCTTAGAGTTACTTGACTTAAACTTAATTCTATTGGAATTGACTTCAGATACAATAACCTTGTTATTAATATTTCTAGAGGGTTGGATGGTATAAAGTAAATTAATGTTAGTATTAGTAAATGTATTAATATTTAACAGTTTGTTATTATGAGAAGATATGATTTGCAAAAGATTTTTTGTGTTTGAAAAACCTATCCTAACCTTATGTGAATTGATTATAGAGTAATATCTAGAATTTTTTGGAAAATTCCCAGCAATAGCTTGACGAAACAGCAGTAGGAGATTAGATTTAATTTGTCTCCCGTAAGGAATTATTAACCAAATATTTTTACTAGTAATCATAGCGTAATTACTTTTGAAGGTGTTATATTTACTCTTAGATCGATAATAGGGAATTAAATAAGGGTTATCTGCCTTCATTCGCTTTGTATCGGCGCGTAAGTTATGTTTGTTATCAATAATTCTTTTACGACTAGAAATCTTATCTCCATTATTGAATTTACAATTAGACTGAGCAGAATCAATGTAGAAATTTGTTTCTGTATAACCTGCTTTGATTGAGGCAGAGTTATAGAATTCAGCGTTATTATTGAAAATATCAACATTAGTAGATAATTTACATAATCTAAATGAAATATTCTTAACTAAGTTCTTAGTAATTGCTCCAGGATGATTACTAAATTTGCTAATGTACTTAAGATTGGTCAACGGTTTATGATATGGGAAGTAAGAGTCACTGTGTAAATTAAGCGTAATATCTAAAAAGTTGGCCTTCGTCAGATCGTCATCAAAAACGATTTTTAAGCCCATTCTACTGAAAAAATTAACTAAACTATCCTTAAGTTTTTGTACCTTTTGGTTGGAAACATTTTGGAGGTAAAGTAAACAATCATCACGATATAGACCTCCATAAATGTTAGGAAACTCTTCAGCCATTTCAAAAAGAATATGTATACAGACCAAATAAGCTATCTGTGCTGAATCAGAACTTCCCATTGGTATATCGAAACTATCTGGTGTGTCTTTACGGACCCACAACTTATCATCAAATTTAATAATAGATCTTCTGGCTGCCAACACAACATTAATTTCTTCTCGGGTGAGACCAGCTTTGTTATGAGCAAGCCAAAGTGCCTTATTAAGTACTATTGGATTAATAGATGAATAAAAATTGGAAATATCAAACTGGATAAACTTTGTACTCACCTTATTGTTAATAGAACTAAACCAGTCAACTACTTCAAATGAATTAGTCCATAAACTAAGTTTTAATGTTTTGATTAAATTAGGAATATATTTATCTAGTATATTTTTACTAAGGATACCGATGTCAGAGCTAGAAGGGCAGATAAGCCTTAATGATGGGTTAGTAAAAAAATTTGGTTTGTGATCCTTCAAAATGTAAGTAAGTTTGCTATATCGATTGACAGTTTTCTTTATAATGTATACTTACTTTCAAACAGCAATACAAACACAGAACTCTCATAGACAGTAACATACAAGTGAAACATGTATGTCTAACAAAATTGTTTAGTCCTTGGAAACACAAATGCCAATAAACGTAAAGAGAGCTCACACTCACCCCATACATGCAACCACACACATATTTACGCAGTAATATGACAGAAAAAAACGCTCTACGTTAACCTAGATCAATATACGTCTTTTAGATTTTAAATTGTATCGTCACACTAACAGAATGTTGAATGTGTAAGTGTGCGAAATTATCCATACGTTTATCGAGATAGACGTGTTTACTGTGCACAGTAAACGGGCATGTGTGTATGTACATATATATACATTATTAATATTATGATATATAATAATGTAGTTATTATGGTATAAAAGACTTTCATAATCGCTTTTTTTCGTATCTCATAAAGACTTTGGGTTTGTTTACAAATAATATATATGTACAATTTTATACATCACATATATATCGTGTATACACACACATATATGCATAATTGGGAACATATATGATAACGTGTTAAGACGTATAAAGATGTATAATAATGAATAAATTTACAATTATGCACATTTTAGTTACGTGTTTTTGTATACTTGAGAACAAATACATGTGTGTCTATTTTTATGTATATATACATATATATATATTTTATATATGTCTGTATATATTATATATTTGTAAAAATATACATATATATGTATATGTATGTATGTGTGTGTGTTTGTGTATGTGTGTATGTGTGTGTATATACTTATATTTGTTCATAGAATCTGGATTAACATTCATGTGTGATGAACTGAAATTTTTTTTCATAGAGTGTTATATTTTAATGTTAATACCTGACTTGTGTCTGTATACTTCCGTCATTGTTTCTACTCATGATATATGACTTCCTTTATAATTCACTTACCTGAAATGACAGAAAAGGAAGAGATATTAGACAAATGAATACAAAAAGAAAGTGAACAGTTAGCATTTATAGTCTCCTCACGAGAAAAGTTGTACTAATCACTGACGAATTCTTATGATTTAATTCGTGGATGAAACCTAATAGCAATTCGCGTAATATCATAGACAGCTTACTGGAAATTTGATCTATATTGTGATTAACGTTCCGGAGCTAGAACACGATTTTGCTAAATTGCTGTTATTTATAAGCGTATATATGTTACTAATAATGTTACAAATAATTCTATCGTATGCGTGTAACATATGCTTAATTATATCTCTCTGCGTACATTACATCTGTAATTTGCTGTTAATCTAACCTCCGTATTCATATTATGGACCAGTGGTGTTTAATTTTTAGAGAAGCAATATTTAAAAAAAATTAATCTTTGCAATACATTTTGACTGATCATAATCACATATGATTTTTGTTTTATTACAAGTCAGTGTTTTGAATGATACAGTATTTTTAACCCTATCAGGAAATTACTTTTATCTTATTTTAAGGAACAATTGACTTGAAGACAATTCAACAGAAAACAAATTGACAGCCATATTCCTTTATGAAACTAAAGCAATTGTAAGCAAACAATCCATAATTTACTTGTATTTGTCAACAACCTATACATATTTTGGTGTAAATGGTTGACAAATTAGAAGGTTATACGCAATAAGACATTCTTAGACATCCTCCAAAACGATTTGAACATATGTAATGAAGTTATAGGGATTTTAAATTTAGCAAGGGGTAGCAATTTACATAGAACTCAACACTCAGCTAGTGCTTATTGTGTTGAACCCCAAAAGTCGAACTTAGCAGAACTTGGCCTCTAAGATGTAACTACGGACGAAATGCCACTCAGCATTCTGCTTCAGGCGTGTTAACCGTTCTGCCAGCTCGCCGACTAATATATTTGGGATATAATAAACAACAGAGCATGTTTGATTTGCAATAGTTTTATCACCATTTCTCTGCTTTCATATTCCCATACCAAGTATAAAATGACTTACTGTTTAACAAAGCATCTACTTTTAAAGAACATCAAACTATTATCTTTAAACGTTGTTATTAGTTTTATTGGTTTATATTGATATTGTTACAACGGAAATATATTACGATAACTGAGTTTTTTACTTTTATTTTTGGCACAGCAATAGTGAAAAATATTCGCTCATATATAAAGGAGGAAATCGAGAATAAAACCACAATAGCTAACGACAGATTCGATGACACTAAAGTATAAACTCTTGTGAAGTATAAACGTTAGTAATGATGATAATAAGAATAACAATATATACATTAATAATCCTTTCTAAAACTGATACAAGATCAGCAATTATGAGGGAAGAGGAAGTTCGATTCTATTGAGAGCAGTCGATTACATTGACACCCAAGTGATACCTATTTTAACAACCACGAAAGGATAAAAGGAGAACCTAATTGGTCGTAACTGGAACTCCGAGCAAAAGGGGTCAGAAAAAATAATAGCTAAGCATTTCGCTCTTTTTGGTAACGATTCTAGTATCTCGCCGCATTTAATAATAATAATAATAATAATATAATAATAATAATAATAATAATAATAATAATAATAATAATAATAATAATATTAAGAAGAAGAAGAAGAAGAAGAACAAGAACAAGAACAAGAACAAGAACAAGAACAAGAAAAAGAAGAACAAGAACAAGAACAAGAAGAAGAGAAGATGTAGAAGAATTTTCTCTCATATAGGAACGTAACAAGACGTGAATTAACGTGAAGGTGGTCTAGTCGAGTTGATCGACCCAAGTGCTCATCTGGTACATATTTCCTACACCCTGAAATGATGAAAGGCTAATTCGACCTCGGCGACAGATGAACTAGGAACTTGAAGGCGGACGTAACGCCCTTGGGCATTTGATACGGCATGCTGGCGACTTTGCTATGCCACATATCTTTAATAATAAGAATAAAAATCCCTTCTACAAGAAGCACAATGACTGAAATTTGGGGGAGAGGACTAGTCTGTTACCTCGACTCCAGTGCTCAACTGGTAATTATTTTGTGGACCGCGAAAGGATAAAAAACAAAGTCAACTTCAGCGGATTTTGAAATCGGAAAGTAAAGACAAACAATATGCCTCTTTGCATTTTAACCGGCGTACAATTATTCTATCAGCTCAGTGTTGTAATAATAATAATGAAGACGACAGCAACAACAATAATCATAATAGTGATTTCAAGAGTATAAGTCTAATTACATTGTCACTAGTGTTAGACTAGTACTCATTTTATCAACAGGTAGATGACAGGTAGATGACAAGCAGAATTAGAAGTCGGAACGTATGACGGACGAAATATCGCTAAGAATTTCGGCGGCGTATTAACTATTCTGCTAGCATGCTGTTGTAATAATAATAACAACGGAAGCAACAACAACAATAATAATAATGATGATGATGACGAGGATGATGATGATGAAGATGAAGATGATGATGATGATGATGATGATGATGATGATGATATTTTTTCTCTAGCATGGGTCATATGGGAACGAAAATAGTGATTCTTGATTTTTCTGGATTGTATTAAAACCAGTAATTAACTGCTACTTTATTTGATTGTCCTTAAAATAGAATATACTTTGCAGTCGTCGTTTGTAACATGTGAACGAGTCACTTGTGGGGAGACACCAATGATTGTAGCCATCATGTTTCTGTGTAGTAAGAGTTCAAACACTATACAATTAGCGATGTGTTCACCCATCATTATTGATTGGTAATCTGCTAATATGTGTATGATGAATATGCAAATATCACCCGAACCTAAATAACGAAATGCTGAAACTCGTATAACGAAATCTGAATGTAATCTATAAAGGCAATTAATTCTCAAAAACAGAACAAGTTTTTCATTTAGCCTGTAAAGTCGTTTACATACTCGTAAATATGTCCCATTAACTTGTCTCAGTCATTTGACTCCGGCTATGCTGGGGCACCACCTTCAAGGATTTCTAGTAGAAGAAATGGCTTATTTTTTAAAACTCGGTATTATGTTGCATGGAGATAAAATCCCCAGCAATCATTGTAAAGCGGTGGTGAGGGCATGCACAAAGATACTCACATTTATATACATAAATGTATACGACAAGATTCTTTCAGTTTCTGTCTATCAAATACGCACACAATACTCTGGTCGGCCGGAGGCTAGTGTAGAACACATTTGCTCAAGGGACTCAACCCGGAACCATGTCGTTGGGAAGCAAGCTTCTTCCAACATAGAAACGCCTGCGCCAGTGTATAAACCGGTATATACTAATTTCAAACTTAGCCAGAAGGACAGAAATTTCGGGATAGAGAATTAGTTGATAACATCGACCTGCAGTACTAAACTAGTACTTATTTTATCGATGCCAAAAAGGATGGGAATAAACAGAACAGTCGCCATCGGTTCAATAAGAACTCAGAACATAGAGACAGGCGAATTTTTACCGAGCATTTTGCCCGGCGTGATAACGATCCTGGCAGTTTGCCGCCCTATATTCCTATATAAATATGTGGATAGAAGAGTTGTAATTATATATACTTTTACACACACACACAGACACAAACATACGCACACACACACACACACACACACACACACACACACACACGCACATATATAGATAGATTGATAGAGAGATAGATATAGATAATTATATATACACATACAGAGATAATTGTATATACGTATACACATACATGGATATATGTACTTAGAAACAGACATAGATACGCACTCATATGTATGCATGAATGTATTCAATATCCTTCATGTGTATGTGTGCGTGAGTGTGTGTGTGTGTATATAAATACATATACAGATGCATAAATACATGTATATGCATACGCATAAGTATACATACATACATACACACACATATATATATACACATATATATATATATATATATATATATATATATATATACATAGATGCATACACATACACATATATTTTTCTGTATATATGTCTACAATTCAATTAGTTCTTTACAACGAATTAGAATTGTAAGTTTTGCATTCCATCGTAAACAATTCAATCTTAAAATATCAGCTGCATCAGTATTACGAAGTGAAATACCAGCAACACATCATATACAGCAACAATGACAACAAAAGAACATTTTAAAGAATATTATTTAAGCAGATGTTTAGAAACTATATATGAATATTGGATTAAGAAATGAAGTGAATAAATTGGAAAAAAAATGTAGTTGAATGAAAAGAGTTGCTTTGAAATAAGTAACTGAAATATTCCGGATATTAAATTATATAAAAATAGAACAAACTTTAAAATAATTTAATCTGAAACATTCACGTTTCATTAATAGCAGAAACAAATTAAAACTAATTTTAAGAAATAGCTCCATCATATATAAAATTTCAATGCAATTAAAAAGTGATTATCATTTAGTTAACTAAAATAAATTTCAAAGCAATAATGATGATGATGATGTTTAATTTTTTGGTGGTTTATTATTGTGTTTATAATATGATGGTAATCATAATTATATTCCCCCTACATCCTGCTCCTCATTATCTTCACTGATATACATCAAACCGACTTCCTCTTCCACCATCTTCTTTTCCTCTTCATGAATTCAACAAATTGAGCTTCTAAGCTGTTGCTTGTGCTACGTGAAATAGCACTCCAGTGTTTTTGGAATGAACTGAGCGTTCTTAAAAATAGAGAAATACCTTGTGTAATACAATCCCAGATATATGTAAAAATGTGAGGAATAAGATTGCAATGCATTTTTCAGATGTAAACTATATAACAAGAATCAGCGTTAATATCTACATGATCACCGTCCATGTTCATATCTCTCTCACTGTGTGAAGCATGAACCTGTTTTTTAATGTTAGATAAAATCAAATATGTAGCTGTAGTAATGATGCTGCTAGTAACGGCCGTGATTCGATGGCGGTGAGGAAGAAGGCACCTTTCTGATTAAGAGAATTCGTTTTAGAGTTATTTACTGTGACGATATTAATATTGATGACGTCGCGATGATGACGTCAACGATGACATGAGCGACAAAAATAAGATAATGATGATGATGATGATGACGATGAGGTCCATGACAATGATGGTGGTGATTGTTTTATCGGTGATGAGGAGGAGGAAGAAGTCTCCACTGATGAGAACGTAGAACAACAACACCGATGGTGGTAATGTGAAAGAATATGACCGTGATGATTTTTTTTATAATGATGTCAATGATGACAGATAAATGTTATTGAAGATAATGTGACAAACTGTGTATCAGTGAAACATTATTTAACATGATTGTGATGTTGGAGAGAAATGTATATGAAACATAAAGATAAAACTAAGATGTAAATATATATTATTTTAAGACGGAAATGTCATTTCATTTAAGAGCATTTGGGTTGTCTTTGAGAAGTTATAAGCACAAGTTAACTATGCCAATAAATACGTTATCGATTGCTCACAATATCCTAGGCATTCTAGTACACTAGTTGACTGATGTTTCATTGGCGAAGACGGATAAAATTAATGTATCTATGCCGCATTGTGAAAACAGAAATAACTAAAAATCTATAGATTCTCCTGTTTTCCATTTCAACATAAAAGACTATGATGTACGTTAATATGATTGCATTTTGTTTAGAATTGTATGAGTAAAATGTTGATACTTAATTTGGTTTACTGTACACAATTTTTTATTATTTATGAACTTAAAATTGCCGATCACTATGATATTCAATGTGTGTAATGGGATCCTAGATTGTTATGTATTTGCAAATGCTTCTACATACGCCGCTCTTTTGTACGCCACTCGCTCTTTCCTTTTCGCAAAGTATTTTCTGTGGGTTACTTAATTGCTGAATACATGCTGATTAATCACTCCATGTAACGCTCATTGTCAAACGTATTCGAGCTATAGTGACAGCTTGGTTGATAATGTGTCGAAAATCATAGCGAATTTGGATATTTCTGCAGCAGCGATTTTTAGTTTTCAAAACATACATCTCTAAGAAATAGAGATAATATATCTTTAGATCAAATATATAAGATATATATGTACAAACATATTATAGAGATGATGTATAATACTTTATTGTGTTAATTTATCTGTCAACATTTATGCTTCTTCCGTTTTGGAGGTGGTTGATTTTCTATAGTAATTTACCACGTATATTCCTGTCACCCTACATACACAATATCTAGTGTCACAAAAGAGATGTGTTATTTCATCATTTCTTTTTCAAAGTAACCAATGGGGTATATGGCAGTGAACAAACTCACGCGAATATGTCTCTGAGTAACTATTTAAACGTTTTCTTACCAAGTACAGCTTGTTAATGATATTGTACAAACATTTGCAACGTTTTCTAAGCAAGTCCAAGTGTAACTTAGAGACGGTATTATGCAAATACATGGACATTCTGTAAAATAATATAGGTCTAATTTATATTGACGTTTAATCGTGAAAGGGATAACTATCTGTATAAATGTTCTATTACAATTTTAAACCAAATGTCTTTGGAGGATTCAATAAACATTAAAATATTGGCTGATTAAGCTTAGTACTTTAGTACAATATGAACGTAAACATCTCTAACATTGTTAGTTCATCTATAAAATACTGTTTTTTTTTAAATTTGTTTGTGTATTTACAGAAATTTTCGTCAATTTCGAATTTGAATGGGCAATAAATATTTTACTATTCGTGCCAGCGATAATCTTGTCAGTTCAGCCTTGTATTTAGCACTCGTTAACCGAATAGTTAACTGTGATTTAATGCTTTACTTTATTGCGTGCAAAGAGGATATTTTCACTGTAAATAATTACAGAGATATTGAGAAAAAGTGAAAATGGAACCACATGCTGTCATTTGCACAGTTATGCACTACGCAAAGATTTACAGCATCATACATTACACAGACTTATGTCATCAAATTATCTGTATTCATTAAAATACAGTTAATCAGCATTTAAAATCGATTGTCTTAAAATGACTTTGTTATAGCTGAAATTGGAAATAACGTTAATTTAGTTGTAGCAAAGAATACAATATAGATGAACAAATGGTGCTAAAATAAAGAATTCTAGAAATCTTTAGCCATTTCTCTGGAGAATCAAATTATGCATGTCTCTGCTTGAGTAGATTATCAGAGATAAGGATATGCTATAATTAAGAATATTTGCAAATATATCAACGCACATATAACAACAAACGCAGAAGAGGGGAACATCCCGGAATATGGATCCCATACAGCAATTGAGACCGGGGCTAGTTGTCTTGTGTTAGAATTCAAAGCAACCAAAGAACCTGATGACGACGTTGAGTGTAACATTCATGAATTACACCTGAGATCTAAGTCACAATTAAACACATACACACACACACACACACATATATATATATATATACAAAAGTGCATGCACGTGAACGGATATAACCATATATGTATATATAAATATGTATATGTGTATATATATATGTAGTATAAATATATATATATATACACACGCACACACACACACACATACACACACACACACATATATATATATATATATATATATATAATATATATATATATATATATATAAATATATATATATACTGACAACGGTGGTTTACTCTATAGAAGTATATTTTGAGAATAGGAGGAGGAGAGAAATCAGGTTTATTACTAATAATCATTATTTCAAATGTAATGATCATTGTTAAGTAGTTCTATCTAACTAGAGATATATTATGACGTGGTAAATTGAGCGATACATAAAATGTGGATAGGCCATCTATAGCTAAACACCAAAAATAAAATGAAAATAAAACGATTGAGCACTTATGATATTACTATATATGTGTTTGAAAATTTCACGTAGAAGTTTGCAAGTTAATAAAAAATGCGTATTGTCCATTTAATCGCATCCATTATGATACTGGCAGCATTTTGCTTAGTCCAGTCAAAATTTGAAAACATTGAGCGTAAAGGGGCGTAACCCATTACCAGTTGAATGAAGTCTAGAGCATTATTGTTTCTTTTCAGTCGAAGCTGAACAAATGGAAAATAGGTAATATATGAAGGGGAGAATAATACAATGATTTATAAACGTTATACGCTTGCTGGTTGGTATAGCTTTCAGAAACTTGTTTATCGACTAAGGCTATCAATATTTCCAAGAATTCCTGTTAACAGAGTAAGTAGATTTATTCTTTTGATCACAGTTAAATTCCAATGGCTAAGCTACGAAATGGAAATTTCAGTGCGATAAGAGTAACCTTACGATTGAATGCTCTAGTCGATTTCGTGAAGCATTTCTTTGAAAACGGAGAAAAAAAGCATATCGAGGGATATTTAATCATATCTGCTGTAACGAAGGTTTTGGTTTGAATCTCCCAAGTGCAGTGATAAGTCAGACAGAATTATGCTACGTGTAGTTACATGGTTCGAGTTAATACTGCTATACTGAAAGGAATATATTATTTATGAAATGAATCAAAGGTTAGGAAATAAAACTATACATTTATATTCTTTGTTATAGGATATCAGCTAACATTGTTGATATATTGTTAGCTATTGCTCTGATGTTCTATTGGATTACATTAAGTAGAGGTGCAGGACGTGTTCAGTAGTTAGCCCAAGTCAAATAATAGTTTTATTAATAATACAGAATGCTCATAATTCTACACACATGAAACAGATTCATTACTCACCCAATTATTTTCACCCGCCAAATCAGTAAACGATCACAACCGATAAATTATTAATTCTGTATCCCTGCTACGATTTTATTTACTATATATGTGTGTGTGAGTATGTATGACTCTCTCTCTATATATACACACACATACATACATAATACATACATACATACATACATACATACATACATACATACATACATACATACATACATACATACATACATACATATGTATGTATGTATATATGTCATATCGCTCGTTCGGATAGCGTGCCTTCGCCAGTAACGTACCTCCACTCAACTACCAAACTCTCACTTCCGATGACTCGGCTCAACAGGACTTGACGTCTAGTCTACCGACGGCTTCGGCTCGCTAGACTTGCCGTCTATTTTCTTCTTTCCTTTATTATAGGCATGCCTGAACAAAGAGGATAGACAACACAAAACAATAATAACATATAGGAGGTTATAAATCCACCACGAATCTCAATCGGGTCTCATTGGGGAGCACAATCTCCGCTACTATTTTATAAAATTCTAGTAGAGTTATATGAATCACGACTTCTAACCCATATCCACATCTGTTTATCTCATTAAACTTCTCCGCCTTAATCACCCCCGCTTCCTTTTCACAGTTATAGAGGATGGCTGCCACTAGTCATGCCGCATCTATTTCCGGGGGCACTTTCCCTATCCTAACTCTTCGGCTCGTTTTCCGCAGTAGGTTGGTTAGTAGTTGGCCCCTCTTAAATGGTTTCAATTTCTGCTACTTCCACACGTTTAGTTTCAGCATTCAACTTACGATAAACTATAATTTTTTTCTCGGCTTTTTCTAAAGCGTCGACATGTGGCGTTAACCGGGGTAGTCCATTAAACTTTTAAAAATTTTTATCTTTCAACATCACTTCTAGCAGTTGCAACATGTCGGCTGATAGCCTTTTGCCTGCTACTGAAGCGTAACAAAATTCCGACAATATAACAGTTTCAAAAATCTGAGGAACAATAACTCACCGCTCGCAACAACACTTGCGTCCAACCAAATCAACAACTCAACTCAAAAATTTACGTTACTCTTCACGACTAGCTATCACGTCGACTATCAATACGTATTGGACTAGCCTACTTATCGTCTGGGGGCGTCCATACAACAATATATATTCTAAAATGTAACTACATGTGGATTGTTGGCAATTTTCTTCCTCCGTCTTCTTTCTTTTTTGGGGGAAATTTCTCTGTCCACTGTTTCTGAAGAAGAGCATTGCTTGAAACATAAGACCCCCTGTCTTTTCGTCACTTAGCGTCTTATTGATACTTTGCATGTACCACGTCCTCGCGTTGTTGCGTTCTTTTTTATTAATTATATATATGAATGTGTGTAGTTAGAGTGTGTATATATTTGTATATATGTGAGTATGTGTATATATCTTGGAATTATACATATATATATATAAAGTTAATCCAAACATGAAAACACAAAGAGAAAACACAACAACGCGAGGACGTGGAACAAATATAGTATTATTGGATGCTCAGGAAGGAAGGGAAGAAGGAGGGTTTAACGTTTCGAGTGGAGCTCTTCGTCGGAAACATAGGAGAAGGAAAGATCCAGAGAAGGGAAGACAGAGGAAAACAATTGCCAACGGTACACACGCCGTCACATTTATATATACACGTATATGTATATATATGTATATATATATGTGTGTGTATGCATGTATGTATATACGTATGTAGATAAATATATGTATCTATAGAAACCTACTATGTATATTTACGAACGTGCTACTTTTATCTATTTCTCCGTATATTAAGTAAAATTATGACCAGCTTTAATTGATTTTCGAACTATATTCGTTTCTCAGAAGATATGTCTACATCACGTGACCAATCCCAGAGGAACAAGTACCCTATCTGTATATACACAACAAATCTTGTACACGAACAATATGTTACAGCGAACGTAGTGAAGTTTAAGTTAAGAAGTATGCTGACGAGTAAAACTAATGTAACCTGTGCTATTCCACCAATCTTCTTAAATGCTGTATAATACAATCCTCCTCCTCCCCCTCCTCACAATTATCATCATCATCACCATCATCATCACCATCGTCATCACAAGCACCAACACCATCACCACCAGAATTCTTTTTTAGGTCACTCTTCTGGAGCCACCTCTATGATGATCCCTGGCTTTTAATTTGTTTGTTTCGCGGTTGAACTGCCCATGTAATTCCTTACGCAGTAAGGTTATTTTCTCCCTCATTGGCTGGTTTTGATCGGTAGTCATGAGCACTCTAAAGTTCATTTTTGTTAACTCCTTCTGCACTAGCAGCATATTGTAGCACGGCTTGTTTGCTGTTTACCAAATATTTTGCCATATTTCTTCTTTCACCGTTGATGCACTCCCGTACGCTGATCAGCCTCGTCCACCCTTACCTGTCTTCATGTAGAGTTTCGTAAATTGGTCTTACTGTGGAGTGCACCATGCATTGCTATTGTCTTTCGGGTAGTGAGATCGAGTTGGTCAATTTCCGCTTGTATCAATCTCAGGTGGGTGCACTATATCGTACTACTGCAACAGTCCATATGTTGATGGCAGTCACAAGGTTCCTTCAGTTGAGCGTTGATTTCAAGAGAGGTTTGGGGCGCTTGAAATATACAGTGATAGCATTGTCTTTCATTTCTCTGTGCAGGATCCCAAGGTACTTGTACCCATCATCATCCGGGTCTTCCATTCTCACTCCGTTTGGCAATTCTGTACCATCACAATTTACTCTTTTCCTCCGCTTCACAGTAAGCACCGCACACTTCGAAATACCGTATTCCCTCCCTATATCCTTATTGAACATTTGCAATGTCTCAGCCAGACTCTCCATTTCAGGCTTTGTTTTTGCGAACAGTTTTAAATCATCGATGAAGAGAAGGTAGTTGAGACGATGTCCATTCTTTCTCAGCTCATAGTGTACGTTGGACTAAAGTAAAGTGGGATCACGGCTATAACAAATAACAGAGGTAAACAAGTGTCTCATTGAAGATACCTCTTCTGATTATTACCCCGGCTCAGTGCTGCTTGTTATAGGAAAGACTCGTTTTCCAACTAGGCACGCTGTTCTTAATCAGTGCACACACTTTCTCAGCTATTGCACAGATGTCGAGTCTTTCCATAAACTACTACTACTACTACTACTACTACTACTACTACTACTACTACTACTACTACTACTACTACTACTACTGCTGCTGCTGCTGCTGTTGCTGCTGCTGCTGCTATTACTACTACTACTATTAATATTACTTTTATTATTATTATTATTACTATTATTATTATTATTATTATTATTAGTATTATTATTATTATTATTATTATTATTATTATTAATCCATTTAACTTGACTAATTTGCATGTGTCCGAATTAACACTAAGGCATTCAGTGTTCAATTGAACAAAAAATATCTGAAGATAGGGGAAAAAATAGATTAGAAACTTTAAGAAGAAAGAAGATATTTAGATCTTATATTAAAAGTAAAAGTGTATGCATAAAATCTCCTTAAGTTATGCATCGTATTGACAGAAAAGACTTAGTTGAGCGTAGACAGGTTTCCTCATAACCTTGATGCAAGAAGATATAAACAAGTGAAAATATACATTGTCAATACTCAGAAAATGTTTTAAAAATCCAAAAGTATTTTTTTTTTCCACGAAAGACATAGTAATGTTAATTTTTTGATTAACTCAGCTATTCACAAAATGGGTAGCGAAGCATAAATTGTTCCTAATAGTGACATAAGTTCAAACAATACCTCTAACTATCCATTTATTATACATATACCATTTTGATCCTAACCAGCTGCATGAAAATAAGATGCTAAAATCTGTAAATTAATTTTTGCTTGTTTATGAACGGGAGTAGCTTTCATATGCATTATAGATAACATTATGACAAGATGTTATTTTCGTTACAGGTCGGCTGAGTTGTTTCACTGAACACTGTTCAAGGCTTACTAAAAAGTGAATATGCCTTCCTATGTCAAGATTTGGAAATTGAAATTTAAAAAAGGGACTGTAATCTTTATTTTCAGAGATTCAACTCGCATTACTAGAAATCGTGTCCTTAGATTTCATATAATTGAAATCTAAATGTATTTATTCAAAGCGCTTTTATAATCTGGATGCCATATTACCCAATGACATAACCCCAAAAATAAATGTTTCCCATATCTGTTATTTCAAACTAATTTCATGTAAAAAAAAAATAAACATGAGATTAGGATTTAGAAATAGCAATATAGAAATATGTATTTCCTAAATATCATTTTATGAAAGCTTTCTTTCTAATTCGTATATAATATTTAATTCATATCTAATGTCCGAGAAAAGTTTCAAGTTGGACTTTGAAATCGTATTTGTCTACATATCTATACAATGAACTCATATTAAGTAGACACTTTATCCATAACTCTACTGACGTAAGTCGATTGAATGAATTCGTATTAAACATTGATCACAGTGTTTAAAACGAATGTTATATCGTGTCCCAAAACAAATAGTAAATCTCTCCAAAATGCAAAGTAGATATGACACTTGCTGCTGAAATAATTGATCAGTGGGTATTTGAAAGTAAATGGGATTTTGCTCATCGGAGTTTACACAGTTTGAATAGAACTAATCCCCGTATAGGCAGTAAAATACGACAATATACCGGGGGTGGGGGGCTCAATTCCAGAAGTGTCTTTTTCATATGTTCGGCAACTTTCTCACTGAATGGCTTGAAAAGGTTACAAAACTTATATCATCATGAAAATATACTATATTAGAATTTAGAAAATAACAGGTAGAACAACATGTCTTGAAAGAGACGTAACTGAATATGTACTTACACAGTATGGTAGTAAACAAAGAATCAGTTTGTGTAGGTGATGCAATTCCTTATACGCTTTAAACTATTTCATTGGCTGACCTATGCACAAATAGATTGTATGTCTATAGTATACAATGACCTAAAAGTCGATGAATTTTGATGGCGGTTCTTTAAAAAGCATTGCTGAAAACTCTCTTATAATGTCTTTAATCATCCATATTGTTAACATTGCAGTATCAAATTTACATATGCAGGCATTGATTCTCTTAGAGATACACATTCATAATGTTGACGTATTTTTTTTCATTTAAACTGTAACTTAAATAAACATGGAGAATTGAATGATATTTATCGGCATTCATATATTTTCTAATAACATTAAGAAAATAAAAAGGTGACCTGATTTCTAATGTACAATCATATTTCATGGTCGAATTTTGACATAAAATGTCTGCAGCTTCATTGCTTAGTTCATGGAAGTATTACAATGCTGGTTTCGTCTATTTGTACCAGTGATATGCCATTGTATTTCTATTATTATGAATTTTATAGATGAGTGCATTGAAGTGTATTTACTCGTTAATCGAAAATGTATAAATTAGTTGTCTCCTAAGGAAACCTTCCTGTAACACTCCCTCACTAGACAACGTATTTAGCAAGAACAAGATTGTAAAATAAAAAATAAAAGTAAAAAAATAATGACAAAAAACAGTAGATAATAGTCATATAAGTGATGAAAAGAGCAAAACTAGTTTTCGGGAAGGGAATCCTACAAGATTAGATAAAAATTCTTTAATATGTCCGGGCTTTTGAAGAACTCATCGAAGAAAAGCACTAATTAAGTTGATTTAAATTGAGGGCAATATATTTATTTCGTTATACACATTTAATTTCTATATAAAGTAGTTTTAAATTTTAATGGAATTAATGATAAACGTGTTCCTCAATTTCCCTAAAAGTGTCATCTATCTCAGTTTTAGTAGATTAACTACCTCTCAATGCTACTGCATTTAGAATTACAGGCACATAACAGAGGAAGCATATATATAGCCATCGCTTTGTTCACGAAACACTTCAGACAATCGTGCAGTTCATTATAATTTACTGTGGCATTTTGAATAAACTGAATATCAACGAGCATTTCATGAAATATATACACGTATATGACTGAGTGTGCGTTTGTGTGAGTATGTTTTTGTGCGTGTATGTAAGTGAAGGAAAATGAAGATATACTATATAATGCAATATAAATTTAGATTAATTAAAACTATATGATTACAAATGGTTTAAATGTAAAGCAAACAAAAATGGTTCTTCAGAAATTTATAAGAATGACAAACACAAATATTCTTCGAATATTAGTTCCTGTATAATGCCATGTCTAGTTTCAGTAAAATTTAAAAGATTTCAATACAATATGTATGCAGGTGGAATTGGTACTTCTGATATAAACCACTTTAACTGTCAAACCCACTTAAATTCCATTGAAGTTAAATAATTCCTATCGATTAAAAATCTATTAAATTCAAGAATTTCCGTCACCACTCACCTAAACTTTTTATTTGTTTGAAATAACAAAACGTAATTTTATGCATTACTATTAACTTCAGTGAGTATGTTTGCACATTCTCAGACTAAACACCGAGACGAATCACCCTATTGCATTTAATTTTTTCGAGTCGATATTCACACTTGGTAGATAAGACAAATCACATGCACATACTAGAATCGATATTCTCGTTTACAAAGCAGATTAGTAGGCTTTTGTCAATATAGTATGCTATTATATGAGAGATTCTGTCTTTCTGCGTTGCCAGTAAATTTCATGAATTATCAACAACTTATCCGAAGTTGATCTCTGATATAAACACTCATTTCCTATGACAATTTCACAACCTTACAATTCCTATAATTTACTGCAGCCCTACGATTACGAAAATTACTTGATTTGCTCGTTTTACACAATCTATTACATCACCTAATACCACGAATCTACAAATGACTTGCTATATCTTAATATAACTTTATGAGTAAAAATATATTTATTTAGAATAATATATGTTTTCTATCGAAAAGCTGAAATTGTTTGCACTATGTCTGCTTTTCGGGGTGCAGGAGTGGCTGAATGGCAAGAGGTTTGGTTCCCAAACACATGGTTCCGGGTTCAGTCCCACTGCGTGGAATTATGCTAGGCCCGTTACATACATACATATATATATATATATATATATATATATATATATATATATATATATATATATATATATATTATATATATATATATATATATGTATATATATATATATATATATATATATATATATATATATGTATATATATGTGTGTGTGTGTATGTATGTATGTATAGCTGAAGGAAGGATTAAAATTAATCAAATGACATACTAAATATGTCTACCTACTGGAAATCTCACTCAAAACTCTTATTTATATCATCAAAATTCACTGATGATAACTACTGCAATCAACCGTCTGAAGGTAAATGGGCTAAGACAATCTCCCAAAGTGCAATCAAGTATCCGGTCTCATGTGAACCGGTTTCTGCACTGGCAAAAATAAACTCATCTTTCTCAGCACGCGTTACCATGATAGAGACTCGTGTTGAAGTCTACACTGCAACTGATTCGTTTTGCACTGAAACAATGGCAGCCACCAGTATGAAAATAATTTCAATACTGAATAAATAATTCACGAACAAATAATTTGCATATATAATTAAATAATTTCATATATAATTATGCAAGTATGTAGACAAATATATAAACAGAAATATACACTCATGTAAATATGTATATGTGAGTGTGCGTGTATGCATGTAAGTGTAGAATCTTACATAGTAGACAGGAACTGTCAAATATACATATATTTAACACACAATGAACAGCCTTCATCGTTTTTCGACACTTACTGGAACAACATGCGATGTGGGCTGCACCATATGAACAAATCAAGAGACGCGAATGACCAATATTTTATATTCACGTAAAATATACACGTAAAAACACTGGAACTACTAATTTGAATAATATACAGTGTGTTCTGGATAAATTTGACTGTTAGCATAAAAAGCAAACAATATCCCACCTCAAAATAAAGTTATTTAAAAGAATATTAAATGATATCAACTGGATTCTGCTTGGAAGCTACGAGTTTGCATAAATTAAATATCCCCGCCTTCCAACACAGTTTCAACACATCTGTTGAACCTGATGTTCCTCACTGTGTCCCTGTGAAAATGTTCCTCACCGTGTCCCTGTGAAAATCTTCGGATATCCACTAGATCTTGACCACCGGCATTGCTGTTGTAGGTAGAGTGGTTGGTGCTGTACTCAATTACTCTCCACATATATTAATTCATAGACATAAAATTGGACGTCACAAATTTAGAAAGTATTTCTCAGACAACCACTTCTCCACTCATTCCGGTGGTATGAAAAGGAGCCGATATCTGCTGCCACACACATGTCCTTCAAGCAACAACACTCTCAGCTAGGATTTGACACCAGTCCCCAGCAGCTTTACGTACTTGTTAGAATTGGTCCAAATGAGCCGTTCATCAGTAGTTCATGAACACCAGCGTTCAGACATAGACATTTCACTTGCCGTGTTATTTCGTGGTGGGAACGCTTTCGTAGCCTCCGTTACAACTGACCATGTCTTACAAACCATACAGTGTACACAGAATATTGAGTAGAAGTCCTGATATCGTCATTTGGATAATCGACCTAAACTATTCAACCATGCCAGGTAATTCTTTTTTCAACTAGAATTCAAATTCTATGTTCACTAATGCTGGTCACTCTTCACCAATACGTCGAGTAATTTCTGATAAAATAAGACATTAGAAATTGTCAAATTTAACACGAAAATATAGAGTATGCTCAATTTTTTGTCTTAGACACACACATACACACACACACACACACACATATATATATATATATATATATATATAAATAGATGAGTGTATTTTACCTTGTTAACAATTAACACGGATAAATGAATGAATAGTTACCAGGGCAGCAAAATCTCACAAGTAAAGATGTTGTAACTCCTTGTTTATAAAGGTTGAAACTTCGTGTTTACGTTGAATATTTGAATAATAGGAATAAAAAATGGAGTCAACGCAGGTTTAAACAAGTATTTTTTCTTTCTACATATGTTTCAAAAATTCCACTGATACTTATTCAAAAGAATAAAAGGTATAAACAATGCAATCTTCTCTTCGGGAAAGTGAAAAAACGAAACTTGTCAATACGACATTTTAGCAAAAAATGATGGATTCGTATAGCGATAGACAGAACGCTATTAATATTGTTTAAAAAAACGTTATATGATATAACGTCATAAGTAGCTAACAGAAAGAGTTGTTAATTCAATAATGTAGATAAGATTTCTAGTCGTAAAAGAATTATTGATAACAAACATAACTTACGCACCGATACAAAGCGAATGAAGGCAGATAACCCTTATTTATTCCCCTATTACCGATCTAAAAGTAAATATAACACCTTCAAAAGTAATTACGCTATGAATACTAGTAAAAATATTTGGTTAATAATTCCTTACGGGAGACAAATTAAATCTAATCTCCCACTGCTGTTTCGTCAAGCTATTGCTAGGAATTTTCCAAATAATTCTAGATATTACTCTATAATTAATTCACATAAGGTTAGGATAGGTTTTTCAAACACAAAAAATCTCTTGCAAATTATATCTTCTCATAATAACAAACTGTTAAATATTAATACATTTACTAATACTAACATTAATTTAGCTACTACCATCCAACCCTCTAGAAATATTAATAACAAGGTTATTGTATCTGAAGTCAATCCCAATAGAATTAAATTTATGTCAAGTAAATCTAAGATTAAAAATTCTATATACCAGTGTATAATCAGTACTCGTAATAAAGTACGATTTTACATTGGAAGCACATCGTTAGAGTTATCTAAGAGAATTTCTATCCATTACTCAACATTTAGAGATAGAAATAAACGGAATAGTACCGGTCTCAGCAAACTGATTTGGAATTTAAAAGACCACAATGAACAATTTCATTTGGAATGGTTGATCCTCTCAATTTCGATACCATATGACAAAGGCAAGAAATTCTGTCTTCTCTGCAATTCTGAGCTATTTTTCATTATTTTTTCTAAAAGTACTCTAGTAAACACGGTTATAGAACGAGCATACAGATGTAAGCATTGGCAAAAGCATACTTTTAGTGCATATAAGTAGTCTCTATCATTATATATAGTTTAGACTTTAATTTCCTTTATATTTAACATTCACTATTAATATCCCTACTCTTTCTGTTAGCTACTTATGACGTTATATCATATAACGTTTTTTTAAACAATATTAATAGCGTTCTGTCTATCGCTATACGAATCCATCATTTTTTGCTAAAATGTCGTATTGACAAGTTTCGTTTTTTCACTTTCCCGAAGAGAAGATTGCATTGTTTATACCTTTTATTCTTTTGAATAAGTATCAGTGGAATTTTTGAAACATATGTAGAAAGAAAAAATACTTGTTTAAACCTGCGTTGACTCCATTTTTTATTCCTATTATTCAAATATTCAACGTAAACACGAAGTTTCAACCTTTATAAACAAGGAGTTACAACATCTTTACTTGTGAGATTTTGCTGCCCTGGTAACTATTCATTCATTTATCCGTGTTAATTGTTAACAAGGTAAAATACACTCATCTATTTATAATACTTTAATCAGGTTTATTAATAACCTGCTAACTGAATAGTTACAGCATATGGAGTTATTGAATATTAACGCATCTCTTAAGGACATTCCTATTCCACCTAAGAATGTTTTCCTTAAACAACTTGTCAATAAGATTAATTCATTCATCAACCGAATAAGATGGCTTACCTTTTTCTTTGACAAAAATGACACTCAACAATACACTAATGATAAAACATCTGAGTTCAGCAAGTTATTTTAATCTAAAAATAGTCCGCCGCCTAACCCAAGGTTGAAGCAATTTGAAGATGATCTCTGGTCCATTGTGAGAAATATAAAATTTCAACGGTCCCCACTAAGAAATAAACATCTGAGGTATCTTCGCAACATCACCAAAGAAATCATTTCTATGGATACTATGTTGGTCCAATATGATAAGACTGGTAATCTGAACAAACTTTATAAAGACTATTATTTGGAATTACTTGAAAAAGAAATTCAGAAAAAGTATAAAATTGCTGATAAAAGAATACTTAAGAAAGCCAACATCGAGGCTATGAAAATCATGGAGAAATATAACCTACAAATGAAGACAGAACCACTTGTTCCTAAGCAACCTAGGTTTATTTTGAAGGA
>NC_043008.1:29558169-29565669 GCF_006345805.1 Octopus sinensis | reverse complement strand
GTGCAGATTTAGTAGCAAACAACAACCAAAGGAATTGTCTTTTTAGCAGCATTATGAGTAATTAGTTCAAACGCATAAACTAGGAAACTTCGACAGAACCGGATGTAGACAGATATCTCTCTAAGCAATATTAGTATATATGATTTTGATCTGGGCAATCATGCCTCTACAAAACTTTATTGTAGACTATGACTCCGTTTGAAAAGGTACCGTTATGATCTTAATGATATTTCATCACAGAATAGAGACGAAAAGATTGCAGGAACAAAATAATTGGCTTATTAGTAACTCGATGTAAACGTTAAAATCCATCTCTGAATATTTCTGTTTTGTACGAGTGTACATATAAATTTTATGTCGGGGTATATCACCAATAAAGACGTTAAAATACCATACCGCCACCACCTCACTGCAAATGTCACCACCATCACTACCACCACCACCACCACCAAAAACAACAATAACACATAAACCGTGACGACCACTATTCCCCTATAATCATCGTCGTCGTCGTCGTTGTCGTCATCATCATCATCATCAATATTACTATTATTATCATAGATTTATAAATATGATTTATTTCTTAATTTGAATAGCAATATTAGTTATGTGAAGGGGGCGGTGAGCTGGCAGAATCGTTAGCACGTCTTTACGTTCTGCGTTCAATGCCGCGAGGCCGACTTTACTTTTCATTCCTTCAGGGTCGATAAAATGAGTATATGTTGAGCACTGGTGACAAAATTACTGGCCTTGTGTCAAAATTTGAAATTAATATTAGTAATGTGAAGCTGTCGATTTTGACTTTTCCTTTCACCCTTTTCGTTTTGATAAATTATGTAGCAACAGAGAACTGGGTGGGGGCGATGTAATTGACTGAAAATCATCACAACCCCCGAAATTGCTGGCCTTGAGCCAAAATCTAAAACGAATAATGTGAACATTATCATTGCTTTACTGTTCCGATGTGAATTATATGAATATGCCAGCAAATAGAGACAGAAGACCACTTATATTAATACATGTTGCAATATTCTGTAATAACAAAGAAACGCATAATTGGAATGATGATTATGTGTCAGATTGTTGAATGGAAACAGAGCTATAAAATGCCTCCATAGTTTCATATTGTCAATTCCTAAACAGAGTTTGAGGCAGAATATAAATGAATGGAAAAAAAATCATTTAAAATGAAACAGAATATACGAGCTATTATGATTTCAATAACTACGTAAGTGCATGACTACCCGCTTCAGAAGTTCACTTCTTAAGCACGTATTTTCAAATTCGCTTCCACTTCGCATATTTCACATTTCATTATGTTTTAAAATATCACGCTAAGACTGATATTTAGTAGACGGTAACGATTGTACAGAAACAAGCATAAATACATACATGCGTGCAGTCATATACAAACATTGTTCCAGTGAAAGACCAATTTCAAATCGTCCGTTATCTCGCTAGAGATAACCATATTTCTTTCAAAGTTTGGTGTGCAATATGTAAAAAGGTGAATATGCTTGATAATGTACTGCCCAATGCATCAGTCAGTAAAGATTGTTAATAACATGACTCGCACTGGAAATATTTGCACAAGTTATGACTTCAACTTAAGCAAAGAACAGTAGCCATGAAAACTACATCAATGTTCATAGCAATTGTACCGTCGATAAATTCCATTCGATTATCATGATGAAATATGTACTAGTATCATATACTAGCAGATAGGATCGATTACATTAAAATGAAAAGCTAGATTAGCTTAAAACAATTGAATATAGTGTAAAAAAAGCGTTGTCATGCACTAATGTAAAAGCGACAGATATTTAAGAGAAAATGAAAGGCACAGAGCAATAATTCTTAACTAAAGAGGTGAATTTAGAAACAATGAAAAACTCTAGGCATGTATATATGTAAATGTGCACATATATATATATATATATATATATATATGTGTGTGTGTGTGTGTGTGTGTGTGTGAATGTATATACTTGCACATTTATATACATATATATTATATATACACACACACATATATAAATATATATATATATAAATATATATATATATATTATATATATATATATATATATATATATATATATATATATATTATATATATATATATAGAGAGAGAGAGAGAGAAGAGAGAGAGAGAGTATGGTGTTTCAGCTATATCATCGGACTGAAAGGCGGATTCTAAATTAAGGAGGAGAACAGAAAGACTTGAAGATGACCCATGGCCTGTACGTCCGGCAACTACCAACCTCGATGAAAAGATCGTGTTCCATACGTGGAGATGGATGTCAGGTGATTGACTATAAATCAAATTTTCAATGCTATTAGCATATCCCGTGAGGAAGATGTGAATATTCTGCTCAATGAACTTGGTATGACAAAGCTTTATGCTCGGTGGGTGCTACACCTAACACCTGTTCAAAAGTGTACCAGAATAAGTACATAACGGAAAAATCAGACAATGTTTGAGCAGATCCAGCTAGTTTCATTGACCGTTTCCCAAGCAAGGATAAGTGTTGAACTTCATCCCTCTGGATCAGAGAGAAAAAGATAATACATGCAGCGGTAACAACCATCCTCACCTCTCCCAAAGAAGGCCCAGTCCGTTCCATGTGCAGGGACACAAAAAGCATTTTCTTTATTGAAATGTGCTACACCATCAAATGAGCTTAAAATGCAAACATGATGACGCTGTTACGAAAGGCTATCAATCCCGAGAGCCCAGAGAAACACCGTTGAAATTTGTCGTGTTTCGTCAGGAAAATGCGCCAGTGCACAAATTCATGGTCCAAGTGGCTGCTGCGTGTAGTTGTGACATTCAACTGGTTGATCAGCGTTCTATCCTTTTGATTTGAACCCATGTCATTATCCTATATAAATAAACACTTGGCTGGGATGCTGTTAAGGAAAGGTTTCACCAACAGGACAGAAGGTTCTGCACTACAACACCGGTGGATGACGTGCTTGGACCGCACAGAGGACTATGTCGAAGAATAGGTCTCATTCCATGAGAGCATCTAGGCCAGTCTGTGTATCTTTCGCTATATACAACCGGCATAATTTTGTTAACATGCCCCCTTTTTAAAAATTTAGATGGTTTAACGTTAATGTCAACTAAAGACATATTAATCATCGCAATATCAATTGTAGTTTCAAATTCTGCAACAAGACACCAGTTTCAGATGGGCAGATAAGTCGATTGTATCGACCGCCATTGTTCAACTGGTACTTATTTGAACGACTCCGAAAGTATGAATGAAAATTCGGAAGAATGCCACTGCGCATTTTCCCAGCATCGTAAGAATCCTGCCAGCTCACCACCTTTACCGCAATTAATATTTGTTGAATATATTTGTCATTTGAAAGAAGTCATTTGAAATTTCTTGGCAAGTCTAATGCTAACGTAGATCTTATATTGCAAATTAGAATATCCAATAAATTCCTTTATTCAACACACACACACGCGCACACACACACACACACACGTACATGCACACAAGCACACATACACACACGTATATATATATGTACACTTGTATGTATACATATATGCACCCTTCATCCATCCACCTACGCACCATATTTGCCAGTCACCACCACAGGTGCGTATCTCAAGTAATTGACCTAATACTTTCTGGTTGGATTTCCAAGTGTAACCAATTCAGATGATGGATACTAACCAATCATTTATGTTTTTAATTTCTAAGCCTGAAATATAACGGATATATGATCCATACTATAAAAGCAATTATAAATAACGATAATAAAAAAAGGCAAAATAACCCCTTGAAACATTTCCCAAGGAAAACTTTGAAAAACATGTAAATCACGTAAGTCAATATACTAAAACGAAAATTAAAGAGGTAATCTGCATGTCATCTTATAACTCGAGACCAATAATCTTATTCTGTCTACGATAAACGTTTCCTTTGCCGGTTATGGAATATAATGAAAAACCACTTTGGTTAATCATGCGGCCATTACGCCATACAAAATAGGAACATATCTTTGCCAAGTTTAAAAAAAAAAAAATGAAAATAATTTTAAACATGAAACATACAGGTTTTCCCTATTTGATTTTCTAATTGAAAAATTAAAATTGTGTTAATTTCGTGGTTTTATATTATGTTCTTGCTTTCTTTGTTTAACCGACCACTTACATGTGCGTGCGGTGTTTTCAGTTTATATATTGTATTTCGTTGATATTATTTACATAATTTACATAATTTCTGAGCTATGATTAGTAGTACTGTTTTATGTGGAATGTACATTTGAGATTCGGTATTTCTGTGCATATTTTTAATCTTACTCAAATACTAATTATTATGCGCATTTAATTTGTTGCAGCAAAAGATGAGGAAGTGGAGAGAGTTGCAAGTTGTACACCCCTGTCCACAGCCGTGTCTCGCGTACATAACCATGAAGCGGGTGACGTGGAGAATGGATAGCCACTCAACTTGGCAAAGCTTATTTCTCAGATAGTTCGCGGTTATCATTTTCTAGGAGAAATGAGCAATGTAGAATCCGAGAATATCAGAAATGTCGACCAAGATTCGGACAGCGAATGGCCAGTCAGGCTTTCTTATATTTATTCTATTTCCCGTCTTCTGATTCATGGGCGCCGACAGTCGGGTTTGCAGCCGATGCAGCAAGGTGGGACAGAAGGAACATATTGCAGTAAGTGGCACTCAGATTAGGGATTTGTCTCACTCGTATGGGAAGATTGTTGTTTCGTCGCGGTGCTTATCATCTTCTGGACAAGCCCTACCGGCTATTGTTGTGACAGAAAATGGGCCAAATCGAGGACACATTTTATAATGTCGTTCAGAACGGCATGCTGGGCAAATCGACTCGCACTATGGGCGCAAATAACGGATACAAGCAGAGGTGATCGACTGCAGATCCACAAGACCACTTCTGCGTCTCACACATGCGGACAACGAGGCGCCGGGCTGTTCCAATACGCGTGCACTCATTAAGCAGGGTACCGGTTGATATGCGGGCAAGGAATTGAGGTACAAACTGCAGTGTGGATGTGAAGCAGAACGGCGGAAGGTAAGGCAGTTCTGTTCTAAGGATTTTAGTGTATGGTACAGCTTTCAACCTTCCTGCCAACAAGAGATCACTGTAGTTCCTGGGCCGCTTGGGGTTCAGCCATTTCACGCAGTAACTTGCTGGAGGCGGTTGAGTGAATATAGAGCGGCAGCGCATGAGGCGAAGGGGAAGAGAGGCGAAGGCCACCGGATTTCACAGGTAGTTTTGCCTCTTGCCCTCCGGGTCAGTCAAAACATATAGATCCGACGCAAGATGGTGGTTTCAATTGTCAGAACGAAACGACTCGTGTTATATATATATATATATATATATATATATATATATATAATTTGAGCAATGTGGTGAGTCAGAAATCCAATGATTCCATCCAATTGCTTTATCTGTTAATATATGCTGTTTAGTCATATATCACTGGGTTGTAAGTAACTAAGTATGGTAAATTGAGTACAGAAAAGTTTAAGCCTTAATTCATTATGTTGTGCTATGTGCATAATTCACGAAGGGAAAATCACGTAAGGTTTTATCTGACATATATATTACAACTATTATAACTATTTCCAAAAGAATTTTCCAAAATAAATTTTTTAAAAATATATATATTTCTCTAAATATTATAACCCTATCAAGTAAATTAACCATAACACGTGCTTCATAACTTTCGGAACTGAAATGCGTATTGAACTCACTCTCTCATACAATATCACCTTTCGTAACTCTCTACCATAAAAATGTTGGACACTTAGTATTTTTTTCAGATATTTATAAAATTTGTCGGACTTATTTTCATGCCGTCAGCCGGAAACTTAGATTCGACTAATTTTTTATTATGACCTTAAATATACTAATAAAAACTAAATTTCAATCGTCTTTATGGGGAAATACGCTTAGAACAATTCCAAGCCATAAAAATCACACTTTAAAATAGTGTTTAGCGACAGTAGTGTAATTTTCCTTCAACCTACGAGCAGGAGTTTAGATACGTACCAGCTACTAAAAATGATTGTTTGTACGAAAAGTAATGCACTACGTACATCAAATCATTTTGAAAATAAAGTGGCGCCAGAAGAATTATCGTTGAACTTCCAAAAGGTAAGTTTATTGTTGCCTATGTCCAGCTATATGCTGGTTGTTCAAGAGTAGGTAATGGCAGCAAGTTATTTGTACTGGCACCGAATGGAAAGTCAAGAAATGTTGTTTATCATGCAGCTTTGCAATAAGTTCCAAGTCGACAAAGTATATCATTGTTTGAAAAATATAGCTCAAGTTTAACAAAATTTAACATGTATTCATTGCATGAAGTGTCATAGTTGGGCCCAACTCCCATTGAAGTGCCATCCACAGGAACTGGCTTTGAAGCTAGTATACAATATATACTACACATACATGCACACACATATACACATATATACGTACATACACACATATACACATACATACACACAGTACATACATACATATATACACATATGCATAAATGCATAAATACATACATGCACGAATATCTTTTAAGTAGGCACAGGTGTAAGTTTTGTCAGCTAAAGTACAAAAATGTAAGAAGCGTTGCATAGAATACACACTAACAAACATGTACACACATACATGCACACACACACACGCACACACACGCACACGCACATATTAGTTTTGCAAGATTCCTCACATCTTAGAAGAATAGAATGGAATACATGGAGCAAGAACACAAACGGAAACGAAAATATCGCTGAAGAAGTCACAGATGTAGGACGAAAGGTTTACGGACAATGCACAGGTGTTAAAATAATAAAATAACAGTATTAAACGAGTGAAGAAGAAACAACAATATGCAGTGCCTGTATTTATTTGACTAAAAAAGAGAATAATAATAATATATAAAATGACTATCCCACAATACGATAATACATACATACATACATTCATATATATATATATATATATATATATATATATATATATATATATATATATATAGGGAGAGTTTGCGAAAAAAAAACAAAAGACGAAGGCAGGTGGTGTACAAAACAAACAGATGTATTAGTATAACGCTCAGGAATAGAAAAAGTATTTTACATTTCGAGCCTACACTCTTCTACAGAAAGGGACACAGAAAAAACAAGGAGGGAAAAATGTGTAGTGGCTATATATATATATATATATATATATATATATATATATATATATATATAGTTGCAAAAATCGCATTCAAAGGAACATTAAATTTCGTTGCCAAAATCAATAAACGAAATTAAAGTAAAGAGATGAAGAAAAAACACAATGCCAACATAAAATATATGAAGAAAAGGAAAAGAAAGCCTTTTCCATTCGTTAATTTCCTTTTAGATAAGTGAGCGTTGTTTTCTCACTATTCAAAGTCCTAACCACCCAATAATGTTGGCATACGAATGATAGACACACTAACAAAATGTGTGTATG
>NC_043008.1:29545669-29553169 GCF_006345805.1 Octopus sinensis | reverse complement strand
TGACATTTTATTAATATCATTATATATATATGCATGCACATACATATTTATATTTTTGTACAACATCCTAAATGTTATATATGTAAATTTACTCTCATGTATGGAAAAAAGAATGCTACGCAATATATAAGCTTTCAAAACGTCGCCGAACAATGTCTCGAGGATTGTAATAGTTACTTCTGTATTATATATTATATAAAATAAACAATCATTAACGCGTAGAAGCAGGAATAAACGTGTAGACAAGCATACATATAAACATATATATATATATATATATATATATATATATATATATGTGTGTGTGTGTGTGTGTGTGTGTGGATAAGCACATATTGCAGATGTTTACTTTGTTGCACATTTTATGCAAAAATAGACACAAATCTTATAATACACACGCGGACAATTTCTTATTAATCCATATATAATTACAGTTATCTTCATAGATGTACTCTCATCCGCATGCATGTGTGTGATTGTTTCATTGTGTATCTGTGTGTGTATTTAGCTGTTTTTGAGTGTCTCTGTGTGCGTATATCACCAAGTTTTAGCCTCTTGCATTTTGTAGTATAAATAAGAGAAACTGTAAATTGAGCGTTGTGTATTTGTACAGTATAGAGTCGTGCGTTAAATCTCCATTCGCTCTTGTTAGGCTATAAGTAACTATACGTTGCCTAGAATAACTCTCGAATTGCTTCAAGAAAGCCAGGAATATTCAGAAACAGAGATGCCAGTACCGATATACGTATAATTCAAGCACCAGAAGCATTCTAGAAGCTACAAGACGCACACTTACACACGCACCATTACTAAGTCATATACATAACTTTTATCAAGATTTGTTTGTTGTTTTGATAAAGTATTACTTACATGGAGAGCACGTGCCATCGTTAATCGATACAATACTAGTTATCACATCTTGCTTGATATCTATAAACATTGAATGTAATCCAATAATGTTGATATTAAATATTTTCTTGTTACCGTTTTAGTGCGTATTTTTCGTTTTGTTTCGTTTGTTGTTGTTTTGCTATATAGTTTCTTGTCTTATATTTGTTTGTATATACAGACATGTAGACCCCTTCAGCTGTTAACAGGTCTATGTGTATACATAATACCATCTCATTATAAGGCATCCTAATATCTTCGAAAGATAAAGACAAAAACAAAAGCAAACAAAAAAAAAACAGAAAACGAAAACAACTTATGCAAACTATGTCAAGATTGAGTCGATAAACGTTTATTTTATATAATTTGCTTACACAAATACGCAAATATAACCAAATCTCACACACAGATACATACGCATAAATAACCGTACTGTTACACAATATACAGACGCGCACGCACACACTCGTATATATGTATGTATATATATATATATGCATATATATATATATACATATATATATATATATATATATATGTGATATATATATATATGTGTGTGTGTGTGTGTGTGTGTCTACACATATGTATATCCATCCAAAGATATACGTACACACAGTCACACACACATGTGTGTTGCAGGATGAGTGTTTCTGGGATATCTTTAAAAATGCAAGCGTAAAACACTCATAAATACAAATGCACGTTCCAATATATAGCTATTTACTAATAACGTGTTTGCGTTCAGCTATGAGGCATTAACGAGTCATTGTAATAATATTACCATTAAGCAAACAGATGGGTATATTGTCTGAGAAACGCTTACGCAGCATTTGTTGGCTCCTCTTACATTTGTTGTGTTCCTCTATATATTTATCTATATATGTGTGTATATATAAAAATAAGTACTTTTAAATGCAGAAATGCACACACACACATACACGCATACACCGACACACACACATACACGTACACACGTAAACACACCCACTCACACGTACATCCGTATATATGTAAAGATGAATCGGTGTTAAGTAGTCACCTTCATTAGCTTAACAATGGTTCATGTTTCGTAAGAAGTAGTCCAGTCAGGCATGTGTGCTTGTTCGTGCAACATCTTTTAGGTTGCTTGTAGGCATGAATATGGATTTTCAGAAAGCACACACACATATATACATGTACATGCATACATACACACATATACTCATACACACACTCATATACACACGTAAATATGGCACCATGAGAATGTCTGTCCTATATACGCAATATGTATATACCTATTCACATATCTATCTATCTATCTATCTATCTATCTATCTATCTATCTATCTATCTATCTATATATATATATATATATATATATATATATGTATATATATATATATATATATATATATATATTATATATATATATTATATATATATATATATATATATTCATTAATGCATATGAATTACAAAAGTTTCGAAATATATCTGCACAGGATTAATTTTACATTTAAGAATCTGTATTTTAGCACTTAGCATATTTTATACCTCAGTATTCGTATGGAGCATTTTGGCAATGATATAAGCCCCTTATAAGTATTCCTAAAGACCGGAATTTGCAGTTTTTTCGAATTTTGGATTTCGTATTATTTTTATATTCGCCTATAAAGTAGGTTAGCCTGGAAAGCGTAGTCTTGTCTATAGGCAATATATTAACTTGCATTTCTTAATATAATATGTTATTGATTCTGTACAGTTTTATACATACCACCGTCAGAAAACCAACACATCGCTCTCCACCTTCAGTTATATATTTTAGCTTTTATTTTTTATCTTTTACTATTTTCAATAATTTGACACCGTGTGAAGTGGGACACGGTATTGAAATGTTTTAGCCGAACAAGTTCATCCCATGACTTATTCTATTGGTCCCTTTTGCCGAAGCACTACGTTGCGTATACTAAGCCACATCAACAAGCAATAGTGGGGCCAAACATAAACATTAACACACACACACATATATGCTATGAGCTTCTTCCAGTTTCCTTCTACCAAATCAACTCACAAGGCTTTTGATGCACTCGAGGCTATAGTAGAAGCCATGCAGTGGGTCTGAACCCGGAACCGTGAACCTGGGAAGCAAGTTTTTTATCACATAGCTACACTGGCGTATTTTTTTATTAAATTTTAGTGTACACGTACGTCATTCGTTTTTTAATATGGGGATGCTCGGTTGCTTTTCTATGTATATGTTCAGATTTATCTAATTTCAAAACAAAAAGACCTCAACAGACAAAATTAAATATGTGTAAAATCAAAGATTGGAAAGGCGTTTCTAGATGTATGAAATGGACAAACATAAAACATAGAATAATAAACACATTTCCAGCTTTATTAAGAGACACAAAAATCGGCATCGTGTTCATTAAAATACATTTGAAGCTACATAGAATTATCACTGCGCTACTATTGAATTTTAGTTAATAGCACCGTCACGTGTTGTACTTAAATTCTATTCGAAAATATTTATGTCGCCTCATTGAATTGCAATACATAACAGTTTTCGTCAACGTATTCAGACCGGAAAACTATTTCACGAACTATTGTTTAATTTGTCTGCAGCAGAGATAATGAAATCCAACCATGTGTGAAAACCGGTATTTCTAGTTAAATATCACAGTGATTAATCGATACATGACGATGTCCACACTCACGAACACTCACAGACACACGCGGACACCTAGACGAAAGACTGATATTTAGAGACTAACGTATAAACGTATAGTACATATACACATACTCGTACATGCATATAAGTGTATGTTTATATATATATATATATATATATATATATATATATATATATATAATATATATATATATATGTATATATATTATATATATATATATATATATATATATATATATATATATTATATATATATATATATAATATATATATATAATATATATATATTATATATATATATATATACATATATATATATATATAAATAAAATAAAATAAATATATATATATTCATAGACATATATAGATACGTATATATATACACACACATACATGCAGGCATACACAAAGACGAGAGATATTCAATAGGGGTTAGCATCTACGTACTTATAATAACAATAATGTTTAATGTAATAATACACTATGGGAGTGTCCTGCATAATAAATTTAAACAATTTAGTGCTGCAAATTTACTATATAATGAGGTGATAATGATCACTTAATTGAGACTATGCGTGCAAAATGTTCCCTTCATTGTCTATGTAATATTTTTAAAAAGAAGAAGCGATGGAGACAAATCTAATAAAATCAATCAACTGAAATTTGGAAAATATAGACAATGCAGTTAGATGTAGAGTTCAAAGCAAAATGTTGTAAACAAGGATTAGATTGCCTTCCTCGCAAAAAAGACTTTTCTCTACTTCTTATATACATTGTCATAGGAATTTGTGTTTGTGCTTGGATATACTCTCAAATTGTACTTATTTTATCGCCTCGAGAGCAAGAAAAACAAAGTCAAACTCGAGGCAGAATACTGATACGAAGCGTAAAGACGGACGAAACGCTGCTAACAATTTTGCCCGGTGTGCTAACGTTCCTCTCACCTCGCTGCCTTAAATGTGTGCATGAATATTGGTTTCAAAATCTTGGTACAATGTCAGCAATGTCGGAGGAGTAGGTAAGTTGATTGCATCGACCACTGTACTCTGATATGTTTTCAGATTTAACTGCGCGTTGTCTTCCACTATGCAGTTAAATCAAATTTAAATTACAGTGACAATTAAAGGTACTAGTGTCGAGTTTTTGCTAACGAATTAGATTTTGTTGCCGTTTTGCCTTTCGCTTTTCGTTTAGAGTGTTGTTTTCGTTGTAGTGATTGTTGTGGATCTTATTCATAGCGATAAAGACGCTAGATTTGCAAATTGTACGGTTGTAGCCATATATTTTATGTTGGTTCACCTTGAAGGAAATCTTGCTTTTGCTGACGCAGCAACAGTAGCAGCAGCAGCAGTAGTAGTAGTGGCGGTGGCGATGGCGGTGGTGGTGGTGGAGATGGGAGGTGGTGGTGGTGGTGGTGGTGGTGGTGTTAGTAGTAGTAGTAGTAGTAGTAGTTATGCTGTGAGCAATGTTTATTTATAACTAAACCTTTGATTTTTAGAAAATTTTCATGTTATTTTGTAGAGCGTTCATATGTTTTGTTGTTATTTCCGACAATAAGTATTAAAAATAAATATCTGGAGTTCAAGTTTGAATCTAAGTTTATTTAGATAAAATTATTCGACTTTTCTTGAAAGGCAAACAATACCAAAGATATAATATCGATTTTCAGTCAGATATAAAGAAAAAAACTCAAATAACAGTGGCGTGTATTTAATCGACACGCTTACATAACCAGTACTTACTAAATCGATCGTGGCAATACAAATTCAATTTTTGGATCCCGTACAAGAGATTTCCTCTGCAAAATTGAAATAACAGCAGCTCGTCCGTGAGATGAGCCACACGAGCTCGAGTGGCTGCTGCACCGAGTGTCTCTGGCAGTTCACCACGGCAATGCAATGGCACTCATTAGCGAAGGATGTCGCCGAGCACACATTTTGTTCCGGAGTATGTGACTCATCGTCTCCTCCGCCTCCATCTTCTACTTCCCCACTTCCTCTTTCATATTTTTCTTATTTCCTTTTCTTCTGTATCTTTCTATTTAAATGTTATGTTGTAAAATGAGATATGTTGTAGAATTGACTGTAGAAACAATGCATTTTGTCATTAAAAAAATATTGATACGCATAAACAAATGCGCAATATAATTAAGAAAATGTATTCGATGGTTTAGTGCTTTCGCACACGCAGTGAAGTCAATAAAATGTGACACTAGAACATCTGATATGAAAACTCATTTTAAGTTTTTATCTTGTAGTTTTTGTGGGTGTAACCAGCTCACTTATGCGTACCTTTCTTTCATTGAACACTAAACTCTGCTTACGTAGACCTGTTGAGGCAAGGGAAATCGAAATCGAAATCAAATTCTATTACTGGCATCTGTGCTAGTAGAGCAATAAGAGTACCTTACGAGCGTGATCATTGCCAGAGCAACAAACTGGTCTCTGTGCCACTAGCACGTAAAAAGCACCATTCGAACGTGATCATTACCTGCATCGCCTTACTGGCACTTGTGCTGGTGGCACGTCAAAAAACATTCGAGCGAGATCGTTGCCAGTGCCGCTGGACTGGCTCCTGTGCAAGTGGCACTATTTGAGCGTGGCCGTTGCCAGTACCGCCTGACTGCCCCTCGAGCCTGTGGCACGTAAAAGCACCCACTACACTCTCGGAGTAGTTAGCGTTAGGAAGAGCAACCAGCTGTAGAAACTCTGCCAGATTAGATTGGAGTCTGGTGCAGCCATCTGGTTCGCCAGACCTCAGTCAAATCGTACAACTCATGTAGCATGGAAAGCGGACGTTAAACGACCACGATGATGATGATGATGATAACAATTAACTACCAATCCCATGTCACATTTACGTAAGCTTTAGCTTGCATGCATGGCATGACATTGTATGGACTTTTTCTACGCATAGATAATACTGATGAAACCTTGTAGACCAGATCTAAGCCTACCGCTTACGATAATAATTCTTTTCCTATGTCTTTTACGCTCAATTTTATAAAATATAGCATTTCTCTAGACAGAAATTAAAGGTGATATAGCAACAATTTCTAGCAAGGCCATATATCCATAGTAAGTTTATCTCCTTAGCATAAGTGAATAATATTAATATATAACAGTCATAAACTCAAGGAAAGGAATGTGACGATAGTTATGCTCTATGATTTACTAGATATGTTTCGTTTGATACTTCGATTAAACTATTGAAACTAATTACTTAACGTTAATAATCTAAAATTGCATACAAGTTAATAACAGTAGTAAATGATCACTACGTTACATTCGGTAATTTTAATGTCACCCGTGATGGTCCACGATTGTATAAATCGTTGGTTAGGTAAAGAAAATATACGGATAGAGTGCATTTATATCTGAGTTTGATGAGTAAAGGAAAATGCACAGTCTAAGACAAATCAAATTAGAACCTGTTGTAAATAGTAAAAGTCACACGTACATACATCTCTCTGTTGCTTCATCTACCTCTCTAATTCAAACTAATCACACTCCTCACTAAGCGAATCCTTGTGTATGTGTGTTCGTGTGTGTGCGTATGTATGTATGTGTAAGAATATGTCTATATACCTCATTGTGTTTCTCACACTCTCACGATATACAAATACACATGCACACACAACCAGTAACACACAGCTACACACACAGCTACACATACACACAAACACACATACACACATACATACACAGGCACACATGCACTAGCGTAGTATCCCGTTGCTGCGGGACACATATAAAGTCGGATTTTCTCTGTTTTGACGAGAAGTTTTCAAAATTTGCTTCACCACATCCTTTCAAATAATATAGGCAAGAAGGATTTTATGATTTTTAGTTTGAACTTAAAACAATGGTAAACGCATTTTAGTTAAAAAGAGAAAAAATCAGAATCTGTATGATTTCTTTCAACCCAACTCC
>NC_043008.1:29530669-29540669 GCF_006345805.1 Octopus sinensis | reverse complement strand
AAGACTATATATATATATGTATGTATGTATGTATGTATGTATGTATGTATGTATGTATGTATGTATGTAGGTATGTATGTATGTGTATATATGAGTGTCTGTGTGTACTTTCATATCTACAGACATACCGAGTGAGGATGAGAGACTGTTAGATTGCATATCTATAGTAATATATGTAGAAAACTGATAAAGTAGATCGTACGAAATCAGTGAGACTCAAAGCTATACCCCAAAAATCATTAAAATTTTCAATAAAATAAAAATATATATATATATACTTTCTTTCTTGAATTTAATATCGGAGAATTTTGTTTCGAGATAATCGTAAAAAATATATCGTCGACGGGAATAAAAATTTTATTTGCAAATTTGACGCTTTATCAATATTGTCGGAGAATAAATGCTGACTACACTTCAAAATCACCATAATATACACGACAATTCCACATTCCCCTGTATCTAGCAGATAATCGTGAGTTATCTTAGTTACTTTGCAGGAAAGAATTTCCATATACACACAAAAATTATTCACAATTTCACTGCCATTAAATGCATATGAGCATCTCTTACCTAAACATACATACTTACACAAACACACACACATGCACACACACACACACACACACACACATATATATATCTTTTTAAAATTATATATATATACATTTATAGTGACTTGGGCAATATGTTGACTTATTGTGTAATAGAAACGCCACTCTTTCTATGACTAATAATGGGCGAATTATCTGCGAATTCTTTTCTCCATTGCATCTAACTGGCGATAATATACCGTTGCATGAAGCGTTTTGTTTTTGTTTATAATCTTATGACATACGATTCACTTCACATTCCACCAACCACTGATCATAAGCATTTTCTTTTGTACAGCTATGGCTTGCGGGTGAATTTTCGTCTTCATTGGATGAGATACAATATTTACAATCATATCTTAGGATATGATTGTAAAGAACCCACGTATCATCACTTGTTATTCAAGCCTGGATATATTCCATAGAAGTTTATTTCTATTTCGAGCAAAATCAACACATTAATTAAGTTGAAACACAGAAAGATTACGACAGATAAGATCCTTTCTTTGATTATAAAGTTGGTTGATGTTCGAAGTGTAACTTGATTTAAACAATATTGCTAATTTTCGTGAAATGTGTATTCTATTTTCTTCAATCATAGAATTTAGGATATTTAGATTAACTAACCTTTTTCATCCGAGCCGAGAATAATATTCGACAGAATTATTTCCCGGGTAAAACTGGACAAAGCATTGTTGTCCTCTCCGCACGCTTCAAGCATAGTATCCATAGAAAGAAAATGTTTCGTAGATTCTGTTGAATTTACACAGTATTAAATTTTATACAGGTCTAATTCAAATCAATTTCAAAAGAGTAAAGTCGATAGGAATTTATCCATTAATGTATAAGTTAATCTAAAGACATAAATGTTTACTTTATCCTAAGTATATTAAATATGTACTCTCAAATTCATCGTGCCAAAAATGAGACCAGACTTCCTTTGCAAACTAATACACATGTGTGTGTGAGTGTATGTGTGTGTGAGTGTATGTGTGTGTGTGTGTGAGTATGTGTGTGAGTATATATGAATGTATGTATGTTTATATGTATGTATGTATATATGTATGTATGTATGTATGTATGTATGTATGTATGTGTATATATATATATATGTATATAAAGAGAGGAGGGATGGATAAATACATACATAGATATACACTTATATATGTATACATATGTATAGAAATTATTCGCACCCCGCCATAACATACCTTTATTATTGTCACTTTGTCTTCTACGTGTGCGTGCTGATAGTGGGTACTGTGGAGGTTACGTGATCGAAGCTTGAGCCTGATCGCGCCATTTTCCGTTCTGGCGTTACAGTGAAAGTATGGCCTCTCCACTAGCATTGAGCACCAAAGAAAAAAGAACAGTGATCCGTGAGATGGTAATGGTGAACCGGTTCACCATTACCATCTCTCGAGGTTGCTGAACCTTCTCGTCAATGGAGGAGGTTGACAGCGTCCTGCTCCTTCTTCGTGCGTCACGCTTGACCCGCTAATTTTAGATATCTCGATCCACTCATACAAACTTCTACGCGGAAATGCACTGTACTCGTAGTGCTAAAAGCCTCCGATGATTTATGTAAAGCAGGAAAGAAAAAAGGGTGCGATGATGCTGAAACTTTGATCACGTGAATACAATAGTAGCAACTTTAAACAAGCATGTGGACTGGCTGTTTGACAGCAATAGAGATACGTTATGGCGTAAGTGCGGATAATTTTTGACTTCACCTCGTATATATATATATATATATATATATGTATATATATATATATAATTGTTCGTTGTTTTCCACCTGCCTTCGTCTTTTGTTTATTTTCATAAAGCTTCCCGTTATATATATACATATATATATATATATGCATATATATATATATATGTATATATATGTATGTATATATGTATGTATGTATGTATGTATGTATGTATGTATGTGTATATATATATATGTATATAAAGAGAGGAGGGATGGATAAATACATACATAGATATACCTTATATATGTATACATATGTATAGAAATTATTCGCACCCCGCCATAACATACCTTTATTATTGTCACTTTGTCTTCTACGTGTGCGTGCTGATAGTGGGTACTGTGGAGGTTACGTGATCGAAGCTTGAGCCTGATCGCGCCATTTTCCGTTCTGGCGTTACAGTGAAAGTATGGCCTCTCCACTAGCATTGAGCACCAAAGAAAAAAGAACAGTGATCCGTGAGATGGTAATGGTGAACCGGTTCACCATTACCATCTCTCGAGGTTGCTGAACCTTCTCGTCAATGGAGGAGGTTGACAGGCGTCCTGCTCCTTCTTCGTGCGTCACGCTTGACCCGCTAATTTTAGATATCTCGATCCACTCATACAAACTTCTACGCGGAAATGCACTGTACTCGTAGTGCTAAAAGCCTCCGATGATTTATGTAAAGCAGGAAAGAAAAAGGGTGCGATGATGCTGAAACTTTGATCACGTGAATACAATAGTAGCAACTTTAAACAAGCATGTGGACTGGCTGTTTGACAGCAATAGAGATACGTTATGGCGTAAGTGCGGATAATTTTTGACTTCACCTCGTATATATATATATATATATATATATGTATATATATATATATAATTGTTCGTTTGTTTTCCACCTGCCTTCGTCTTTTGTTTATTTTCATAAAGCTTCCCGTTATATATATACATATATATATATATATGCATATATATATATGTATATATATGTATGCATATATATATATATATATATATATATATATATATATATATATATATATCAGATAATAAATCATATGGTACACACTTGATGGCTTTCCGGTTCACTTTCGCAGACTTCACAGATTATGTATTTGATGAATGAAAGACACAGAAGATGAAGATCACGAGAATGTTTATTAATCACTACAATTCTAGCATTGGTGCCTTACGAATGGTGTACTTAACAACTGCTTAGAAGTATGCGACAGTTTAGATATGACTACAGCTGATTGCAAGATGTATCTCATTAAAATAATGATTGTTCCGTAGGATATCTTCTCGGTTTGTGTAGAGAAAAGCAGCAAAGGAAATGATACTGCTTAATTTTAAATAAGATCGATCAAAAACATAAATAAATAAATAAATAAAATAACAGCTGCAAAAAGTAACGAAAACACAACACAGGGTAAGAAGTACTAAATATAACCGTTAACAGATACGGATGTATAACGCCCTCGTTTAGAATGTATGGCGCACGTACACTTGCTCGTGAAAACATCCACGAAATGACGAGCTTACTCACAGGCGTGCCTTCGCGCACAGTAAATTAAATATCAAGTTAGTGTTTGTAAGAATGGAGAGGCTAGAGTCAAATTTAATTCATTCATACCTGAAAGCAAATTATGATTACTTATTTGGTTAACGGTTACTCAAGTTCATTCCCACTGCATTGGGTGAAAGGGCATTTGCTAGTATATAAGCAGTCGTTGAGTATCCTTCCCGTGAGAGATCGATGCCAGATGGATAAAAGCAACTGTAGTAATTAGTAAATATTCTGCGTCACCGCCATCTTCTGCGTCACTCATTAATCATATGCATACATACAAATATATGTATACGCGTATATATATAGTCAATTCAAATACATGCATAAAAAGGGACAGCATGAGGATGTGCGGACGTGCATTAGAAATGTATGTGCTTGAAGTTCGGTGAAAGGAGAAAATTCGACTTTTCGAGCACATTCAACATTTCGTAGGAAAATGAAAACTCCACAGGAAAAGTAATCGCCGATGGTATACTTGTAAATACATGCAAAAAAAAAAAACACACACACAAACAGATACACATACACGTTCACACACATAAACACATATACACAAACTCATGCACACACATATATGTTAGAAACGAAATAAAAGCAGGCTAAGTATATCGTCCCACTTTACAGCATCTACTTTTTAATTCCAACATAATTGTAGTGATGTAAGTGTGAATATGCAAAACGTATTTTACAGCAGATTCTGAAATAGCTGTGCATATGGTGCTCATTTCGTTGAACAATGATTTCCATATATTCCGTCTTCAGGGAGAAAGAATTAAGGAAGGAACATCCGTAATAATTGATACTCTTTAATACCTTGACAATGGAATTAGTAACAACTAATAACTTTTGTTAAATGTTTTCCTTATTTCTTCCTGAGGCGGAATAGTTACTTTTTATTTGGAAATATTTGCTTAATGAGATATGCAACTTATGCACAGATATTTTAGGAACATATGTAAGGTACGTAAAATACATTTACTCTAACAACTCTCCAAGTGAGTTTGAATTATAAATTACAGCTGTAAAGTGAAACCACATGCGTACGCTTTTCATACTCCCTTTCTAATATATATCTACCCACGTAATGATGAGCTAATATTGCTATTCACTGAGTCAGCTACGACACAATTTTTGTTTTCGTTGTAGTTTTATCTGTACTCTCTTGTAGCTCTCATTTATGCTGTCCCTCTCTCTATCTCTCTCTATCTCCCCCTACACCCCCATACATATATGTATATGACGATTAAATCAACGAAAACATTCAGCGATAGTGGATCGGCAGCAAAAGTAAGTTATGTTGCAAATGACAGTTGTACAAAATTCTTATATGATTCTAAAATATCATAAAGTTACAGGTGACATTATAATATGGTGAAATTATATTACCATATTAAAATGTCAATTTATATCCGGACAATTACTTCAGATATCTAGAAAATAGGTACTTTTTTTCATTTGACAAATACACATATTCAAATAGCGTATATTTTGCTAACATACTTTATGGTTACATCTTTGAAAACATATCACCTATTAATAAATATTCTACAAGTGCCATCTTGTAAAGAAATGTTGGAACAGACAGCTGTACTGCAAAATTAGGATAATGAATGGTTGCTTGCTAGCTGCGAATTTTCGAAATGATAGAGCTTTAAATTCTTTTTTATAGATACTATACATGAAGTGATATACCAGCAGACATACTGAGGTATAATCAACTAGACATAAAAATAATCTGAAGTAAAGTACATATGCCAGATGTTCAACTGAGCGTAATGTACCTAGAGACAGAACACGTCCTACATAGTTCGTAACCAAAATAATATATGTCTAAATAACAATTACAATTTTGATAAAATAGTAAAACTGAAATATGAAATTCAAATAAAACTATATTAGAATTGTATTTTTACAAGGGAGCGCAAAAACGTTTTAAACATTAATGTAAACAGGACTATGATATGTTGCTTTAGTAATTATGACAAAATATACCAGAATTGATTCTTAACGTCGACCAGTTTTTAGAATAGTTAGAAGCCTCCCTAGGGATTATTTGTGTCGGTAGACTGATTCATGTGTACAAATACAATAACTTCTATCATTCGGAAGTTGATAAATAGAACACTCATTCAGGCAGAGATATTTAAAGCACCGTTTGTGATATCTTGAGGTACAGATCTGTGCTACTTTCAACTAGCAACAGTCTCACACTTAAAGGCGAAAACTTTCAAAAGGAATAGTAATGGCGCATCAAATTCAGCACACCTACATGGTAGGAAGTAACCAACGCACCTTGCTCATAACACGCTAAATTATATGGCTGAAATATATATGTGGGTGTGCGGGTGTTGGTGTTATACATACGCATATACATACACACATTTACATATATGCATACAGATATAAATATGTATATATTCGTGTTACTTATTCGTGTTATTATTGTTCTTACATATTTTTGTATTCTTATTCGTGTAACATCGTCCGTTTTGCCGTCCTTGTTTTGTATACATTCGAGGCTTTCTTCGAAGGAATCTAATGCGCTTGGCTTAGATTTTCCTTTGGGGCTGGCCAGGTCGGAGCAATCTCAAGATTAATCTGCCGAAATTGCGAGGATGATCCGGTTCTTGACTGAAGATTGAAGGCTTCGAATGTCCTGTCCGTGTTTTTTGTATCGTCTTCTAAATGTTTTGCGTTCTTGTCCCAGTTTCTATTTTTTTACACATATATACACACATACATATATATATTATATATATATATATATATATATATATATATATATATATATATATATATATATATATACATATATATATATATATATATATATATATATATATATAATATATATATATATATATATATATATATATTGTATTCATATTTATATGCGTGTATGTCTGTGTTTATATGCACACACACACATACATACTTATACTACGTCTGATCAATAATTATCCGGACTGCTCCCATACAAACAAAGCTAAAACACGCGGAGTGAAGCCGCTTGGGAAAGATTGATCTTGCTCTCTACTGTGCATGTGAATTAAGTTTCGACATTTTAACTAGGTTCAACTGTTTACAGCAGTGCTTAGATGGAAGGGTTGTAGCATGTGATTGGCGCATTGACCATGACACTGGAAGTTCTCATGGCGATACCTGCTCAAAGGCCAACGATAAGTTGCAGAAAGTGTATGGAGATGAGTATATGACCCACACGAGTGGTTCAGACGTTTCCAAGATGGTAGAATAATGTCGATATTGACAAACGTTCAGGGAGATCTGCAACCAGCAGAACTGAAAAATTACCTCAGACATGCGTAAAGCTGTGAGGGGAATTCGTCGAATCGTCATCCTTGAGTTATCAGAGGATGAGCAGATTAGTTACAGTTCCGCTCAGTTCACTATCTCTGAAGATTTGGGTAAGAGATGCGATTCTGTCAAGTTTGTGCCAAAACTGCTTTCAGCTGTCCAAAATGACACAAGATCTTGATTGTGTCGAGAACGATAAAAAAGTGTAGAAAACTTTGTCTAGACGTCTGAATAGGTATTGCCAAGCTTTTGGCAGAATTTGATGTAGATTCTCTGCTCAACTTTCCCTGTTATGGTCAATGCGACGATCACACCCTACACTCCTTCCTTCAAAGCACTGCTGTAAATAGCGGAACTGAGCTAAACTAAGTGCACAACAGCGTCCAAGGTCAATCTGTACCAAGCAGCTAAACTGTTCTTTAAATTCGTTATTATGGCAACAGTCAGAATACTTATTAATCAGACTATATATATATATTATAGTATTTCATAATGCATCCTGGCCGGTTAACTCAGTTGGGTAGAGCGTCGCGCTAATAACGCGAATGTAGTGGATTCGAGTCCCATACTGGCCATATATATATATATATATACATATACAGAGAGAGAGAGAGAGAGAGAGAGCTTTGAGAAAAACTTCATATATTTGTTTGTTGCAATGTAGTAGACCTCATTCACACAGTATATGTGTGCGTGAGTGTGTGTGGGCGTGTTTGCGCTCATGTGTATGTATGTGTGTTTGCATTATTCTTGAATTGCTTAACAGATGCTTATCTAAACAGATAAATAAATATAAATCTTACAAAAAACACGACTTATTCACTTTCTATTATTCCCTCTTAACGCAAACTGGGATTTTACATACATTTGGTGTTCTGTAAGAGGTTTTCCACTCTTAAAAAAGAAACCTTATTCTTCCAGGTTTATATACAGTGATGCGATTCCTGGTGCTGCTTATTCAAATTTATTATTAACAGAACTCATTCTGTATATTTGTGTCACGGAATATAACGTAATACTTGAAGATACAATTGTTTAAAAGTATATATTCAAATTTTCTTCAAACAATAATTATTTCTACACTTACAGTACAACAGCAGATATTGGAAACTAATCACAAATAAAGGATTATGTAGCATCGGTAGCTCTTAATATCAGCTAAGCATCATCATTCGAAAAACATCCCACCGACTTATATTAAAACGAATATACTGGGTAGCGGAGTTTCTACAGTACATTGAGAAGGCGATATTTCGATAATACTTCGATTATTTGTGCTCTAGATTATGCTTAACCTTGAACAAATACAATAAAAACTCAAATGAGTGCAGTGCATACTAGACGTATGCATCCTTGTCTCAGTTTAGCTCAAAAGTGAAGCACTGGATGCGTAATGAAAGGGATGTGATTTCTAGACTCATGGCTGGCTGCCGACAGATTTTTCTGCAAAATATGGGTAGTTTATCCTGTTCGTGCTATATTATTAGCATTATCTTGCATTTGAGAATAAAATTATTTCCTTAACTTTCAATACATCTCAACGCTTATAAAGCAAAACTTTGTTTACCTTCATCGTAATATGAATTTAATGCACACACACACACACACACACACACACACACACACACACATACACACACACATATATATATATATATATATTCATCCATAAATATGTACGTACACAGGCACGCACATACCCACACTCCACACACATACACGCACATATATATATATATATATATATATATATATATGTATAAAAATATATATATACATATATATATATAATATATATATATATATATATATATATATATATATATATATATATATATTATATATATATATATATATATATATAATATATATAATATATATATATATATATACATATATAACTTTAAGTTTTGTTGACTATAAGATTCATTATTCATTTAATTAAACAAAATATGGATTTATATATATCACTTATGGGAGGATTATATGGAAGTTGATATTTGCATATTAATTATGGCAACATTCGTAGAAAGTAAAAGTGATTTCATTCTTACAAATATAATGTTCTGAGCTTTCATTTTCCCAATATAACTTCGTCTTAACTCATTTCCATTACGGAGGATAATGCAATGATGTTAAAACATCAGTTCTATAATCTATCGGTTATATTATACATTTTTAGCGCTTATTCATTTTAACACTTATATATATATATATATATATGGAGAGAGAGAGAGAGAGAGAGAGAGAGAGAGAGAGAGAAAGCAAGGGAGAAAGATAGAGACAGAGAGAGAAGGATTGTAGATAGCGAGATATAACTGATGTCAAAAGAATATTTTAATCTTTCGAGGAACGTGAAATAAATCTGTTTTGGAATAATGGATTAGATAGAAATAACAGCATGTAAATTTTACGTTCAGAAACCATACGGATAAAAAAAGACGTTTGAAACTGCCAGTGGGAATGGAAACTGCATATGTAGGCATTAGAGAGTTCGAGTCCGACTGGTAGCCTCCAAAACTTTCCATACAAAATGGGTTTTTCAACCTGATATTTACATTCTCCTTTTTGTAACTTCGTAATTCATTTATTCTAAAAAAGAATTGTCTAAATATAGATAGATAAATACATACATATACACATGCACACACACACAAACGCAGATATATGTGTGCATTTACATGAAGTTATATATGTATATGTAAGTAAGAATATGTGTGTGGTGTATGTTAAAATTAATTAATATGCTGATGATTACCGAACAAAACTCTGTTTATTGATAAAAA
>NC_043008.1:29520669-29525669 GCF_006345805.1 Octopus sinensis | reverse complement strand
GAAGAATTATTTTGCTGTAGGTTCTATATTTGGTGATGTGATTAAACCAATTTATTTTTCTTTATTCATTTCTTTTCGGAAATGCTCGTATATTAAATTTGCTCTTCGATTTACTGTAGATATTTATGCTTAGTGATAGAAGATACGAACCATATATTTTTTTTAAATATCATCTAATTATGCACGTGTCCAAATATTGCAGCTGATCAGTTAAGCACGTTCCGTATCGATAAATATATGCTACAGATTTATTCAGGTAGCCTAGTGCACTTGACTTGTTTGGAATTTCTTTCAAATAATTCGATCGTTTTATTAAATTGACAAACACCCACACACAAACGTACACACATGCAGTAAGGACTTAAAATATATATAATTGATATTTTGAATTCGCGATGATGAAGATGTATGAAGCATATAAGTTCTTTTTAACTTAATAGTTTTATACAGAGAGTACAAAGTTATAAAAAATTCAAATTAATATCTAAAATTGAACCATACTTCTTTATAATCTCTAATCACTTGACACGTAGTACCCATATATAAATCTATATATGTATGTATATATATGTATATATGTGTGTGTGTGTTTATATATATCTACACACACATATATAAATTTACATATATACATATATATGTATACATATGTATGTATATATATATAGATAGATATATATTTATATATATATATATATATGTATGTGGGAATACATAAATACACACATATACATGTATGGATATATATAAATATAAATATATATATAGACATGCATACATCCGCTCGCAAACACATATATAGCCATAAGTATTATGTTAATATATTGGATTATTTCTTCTGCCTTATCTTTTCAGATTCTAAACTAAATTCCACTGAGAATTGCTCTTCACCAACCATAATCGATTTATTACCAATCTAACACACATTGCCAACTCAGGTACCTAGAAAGCTTTATTGCCAATTAAAAGGCGAGTGACGAACATTAGGCATGTCATATTATGCTATTTGGTAATATTCAATTGTCCTCATAATATTGTTTTGTAGAGAGAAGAGTTTTATTGTTCAGTATAGAATGTTGTAGTGAGAAATTCCAAAGCCTTATGGTCTATAATGTTTCCATTACCCACATTCTAGATAATACACAAAACCATATTTTACAGTTCTTCTAGCATGTTTAAATGGTATTTGTCATATTTTCGTTTTCCAAAGGCTATTATTATTCCTTCAGAATATGCATTTCTCTACAAGCTATGTTTTTAAGTGCTATGTTTGTTTCAGGTGTCATTCAATGCGAAAGAATATGACCCGTGTATATTTTTCAGTTCCAGAGTTTCAATTTATGTCCGATGCGTTAGTGTCGTCAATATCTCTACAGTGTGTTGAGATTTACATCTCGAAGGGGTTGTCCAGCATATGGATTTCAAATATGACTCCATGATTAACTATATTGCTGTTATAAAATCTTGATGTACTTTTATTTATAAAATATATTAGATTAAATTTCTGAAGAAATGTGACATACAGCAGACAGAAAGATGAGTTTTTATTCATATAAAGGCTGCGAGAATGAATCTTCAAGTAGTGAATGTGTAACATTTCCCTTCAACATATGAATATTTGCGAAAGTGTCCTCTTTTTCATACATTATGAGTCTGAATTTTTCATACACATTTGCACGCGAATTTTTATTTTCTCTTTGTTCTATATATTGCTGATGTGATTAAACCAAATCCTTTTACTTTATTACTTTTTTAATGCCCGTGGGTTGACTTCTTTCTTCGATTTACTGAGGATATCATTAACTAGCATCAGCTACGATGCTTTTCTTAAATTTTAAAGTATTGTATATACTTAGTGAATATTATGCTTGACAATGAACTTTTATATATAGTGAAAGGGTAGTAATGAGAAAAGATGCATATAATTTTTTATACGGCTTCCGCATAACAGAAATAAAGGCTTCTATAATTTACGAGGATCGGTTGAAGCGTCCATAGGCTAAAGAGATGCTCACATGCAATGTGACCAAATAATATTTAGTTTTCAACATATTCGTATTATATTGCTGCTGTAATGCCTGGATCCCATTGGTTAAAGAGTTGCCATCCTGATGGTCAAAATAATCACTAACAGCCGATATGTCATCAGTGCAATACTTGTACTCAGCCAAATGTGTTTCCATGTTGGAGAAGAGGTGACAGTCAGGAGAATAGGCAGAGTGATCAAGAAGTTCAAAGGCAGTCACGCACAACAGCTGTATGCTGGAGCATTTTCTTGATGCCACAAGAACCGTTTTGTTAGTTTTGCCAGGACGTTTGTTCTTATTAGATTTTTGTATTCGCCTTATGAATTTGGTGTAGTGCTCTCCATCTGTACATCCCAAACATCTGACGCAATCACCTTCCCTGCAGATGAAATGTCCTCAGCCTTCTTTGGGGAAGTTTGGAGGAATGTTTCCACCTTTGTCTCTGGTCGAAAGGGATATATCTATCACTCATCCTTGGTTATGCAATGTGCTAGGAAGCCTGCTGGACTGCCTCAAACAATGTCAGATTTTGGCGTGATGTAATCAACCGGATGCGCTTCCGATCAGTTGTAAGAAGACGTGGCACCCACCGAGCAATGATGAAGGTTTCCCTTGTGCAGAATATTATCAACTCACTTACGGAATATGTTAATAGCCTTTTCTCTTTCTCAATCGCCTCCCACCTATCACATTGTAGTGAATTCGATCAATGTTTTCGTCAGTAATGGAAGTTTCAGGAGATCACATCCTTGGATCATCTTTAACATTCTTCGCTACCCTTCTACATTCAGCTGCTACCATCTCACATTTGCAGTGTTGATAAAGCTGGAGCGTCATAGCCTAATGTAGGAACCATGATGCCATGTATATCTTTGGGAGGTGGACCTTTTTCTGACGGTACTTGATAACTCCATGCTACCAAGTGCTACCAAGTGCTATTAATAAGAGCGGAAAGTAATGCATGCAATATTTCATAGTTCAAGCATCACTTCTTCAGAGATAGCCAGTACACTTTTCAGCACGCCTTCGCATAGGTTTCTGAGGTTGGTTAGAGACAAAAACATAGGAAATACGACTTCTATTGTAGGTAGCAACAATATAGGCTCATTAACCAAGAACTTTTGAAAGCCTTCTTTCAGGCTTATACGGATGCTATGTCAATAGGATTTTACTCATATATCCAAAGTCATCTGCCGAAGGTTTTCTTTCAATGGAAATGAAACGGAAAAGTCAGAATCTTGAAGCCAGTGACAAAAGGTCAGATCCAATTAAATCATATTTTGTCTGTAGGAAATTGTGACATTGAAATTTCTCAGAAACTCATTTATTTAGTCTTTTGCACTATGTTGATTTTAAAATGTATTCATTTAACATGTTTCTTTGCATTAATCCTGATATATACTTTATTAATGACTCAACACGACTCTACTGTATCATTAACTTCCTATTTACTCAAAAATATCAATGGTAACACAGCTAGTATTCCCTGGGCTTATTGAAATATGATGTTACAAATGACTATGTTCATGATTTGCGAATAAATCAATTATAAATATTTTATGTTATTTCTACACCGGCTATTCTCATCGGTACTGCTGCTACTGCTACTACTACTACTCCCTCCACCACCATCATAATTATTATTTCCCCTATTATGATTCTTCCATTCTTAATCAAGTTTTTCAATATAGTTGTCAACTTTGATTCTTGTTAGGATTGATTTCTACATGGCTAAATATTTCATTCGGGGCAACGGGAAGCTGGGTTTATATGGCTCAAATCTCATTGAATATGTACGTCATACCTACAATGCATTAATTGTATGTAAGTGTTGTTTTTCGTTCTTTTATCGACTGCTAACTTGTTGTCGCATAGAGAAAATATGAGTCATTTACTTCGTGCAATTAATTCCCCAACTTATAGTTATTGAACGTAGTCGCTGGAAGTGGTTGCGGTATCGCATTTCATGTGACATCATCAAAAGTCACACGACTACAATTTTCTGCATACTTTGTGTTAATTACTTTGTGTATCATTAGGAAAGTTCAGAAGCATACTGAAACACCGAGAAATGGAAGCGACCTCCCCACTAAAATTGTATTCGACACTCCTAAAATAAGATAAAACACACCGAGGTCTAAGATAAAATGTTTGAAATTTTGGTGGTTACAAATGGGATGTAATTGGTTATATGTCTACACTATTAAGACCTTTTAGGCGCTAAACGCCTGGTCCAATGTGCGAAATATTTCCATTTACGTATCTTCTAGTCAGAATACTACTAAACATTTTCACCAGCTTCTATATTGCATAAAAGCTATATGGCCATAAATTAGCTTAATATGGAGGTTGATTCGAGTACAGAATGTCGTGAAAGACGGATGGGTAAATTAGATATGTTAATTGGTTTGCCAGTAATTGTAAAAGAGCCTTGCATATTTGCAGAGCATATTAACAAGTTTTTAGGTTTTTACTCGAATCTTATATATTTTATGAATAGAATTGAACCAGTCTACAACCTGGAATGAATTAGACCATAAATTGAGTTAAAGTTATTTCGGCAATGAAGGAATGTTTGCTAAGTATACCGATATCAGATATGGAAGGAGAGATATGACTGAGAGTTGGGTTATTGAAGAAGTAAGAATTGTGGCCTTTTAAAAAAAAAACGGGGTTGCTATGGATTTAAAGGTGCAGTCTTCATTTGTAACATACTTTTCTATAATTTTCTTAGCTGACAGGTTTTTACCAATAGTCTTGTATAATTTTGTATTTCCATCCTGAGTAATTTTAGGTAAAAATCGTGTTTAAGCGATACTGGTTACCAGTTTTATCCGATTGAACATGTAGACCTTCCATATTGTTTATTTCCTTGGTAATATTATATAGATATCTCAGACGTTTATTCCTTAAGAGGTAACGATGAAATTTAACATTCTTAACAATAATCCAGAGGTCCTCTTCAAATTGTTT
>NC_043008.1:29515669-29518169 GCF_006345805.1 Octopus sinensis | reverse complement strand
ATGATTCATGAAAAATGACAATGGTATAAAATACTTTCAAAACCTGTTTTAACAGATGACCCAAATTAGAAGCATCAATACAAAACGCTTGACTTTATTTAGAGTAGAAACTTTTCAACTTAATTTAACGCAAATAATGGGAGAAATATCATGTCTTCATTGATGTAGGGTTACCTCTGAATTGCCCCACTTTACATAGAAAAAACAATAACAACAAAAATGTAATCATTGTCCAAACTGGAAGGGAAAGAAAACTTGAATCAATGCGACATTTGCTAAGAAAAAATATATCAGATAATTATAGGAAAATAATACGCCACATTATAAATGAAGGAATATATATGCGAAAATTTCTTCACTCTATGTGGCTATAAACAGCATATGTGGGTGGAATGGATAACTCTGCAGGATTAGTGGTAACTTAATTCTGCTGCGTAATAAATATTGCATTCAGCTTTACAAAGTGGAACCACAAAATTGGAATGAACAACCACATGAACGTATGTAATTGTTTTATTCTAAGAATATATGTCTTTGTTTCTCATAACGTCTGCCTTTTCTATTCAACATCATAGCTGCTGCTGCGAAAGTTTTCCTTTATCTAGACCACTTCAACTTCTTTCGCAACGAAACCTTTTGTTCTCCTTTCCCACTCCATCCTGCGAGTCGTTTACTTTCGGGGGTTTTCTTTTTTTCATTTAGCGTTCAGTAATCCACAAACAATAAACACAAATTTTTACCCTCGGAATTTTCATAAAAATTATAATAACAGATAATAATATGGCAGGCGTTATCATTTGTTCTTCATATGCAATCTTAACATTGCTGCAGAGTCGTCATGACTTTGATTAGATGAATAGTAGATAATTAAAAATAATAAACAAAAAATCTACTATATTAAATAATATTAGCAGTGAAAGGAAGAATAGATAAGTGCAGGAGTCAAGCAAATACAACGAAAGTTACACGCACTCACATACACCCATTATTTGCCTTCTCCTGTGTAAGTGTGGTGCATGCAGCATCTCTGTTATATATATATATATATATATATATATATATATATATACACACGCACGAATAATTGAGTTCACTTCAGTTGGGTATTTAATTGATTTCCGAAAGCCGACATTTAGTTCAATTGCATCGGAGTTACATTTGGATATTTGTTTAATGTATGTCAGATTCTATTTCATTGACAGACTCCTCTTTTCGCGGACCAATAACGCATCACTTTCACATGGTCTCTACAAATATAATCAATGACAGAATTCACCGTTTGCGATACAAGCTACTTGAGTCAACATGTGAGAGAATAATATGGAGTTATTTATCAAAGGCTACATAGCCAAAGAATTATTATAGGATAGAATAATTCCCCAAGAATTAATATCGGATACAATTAATTAAGACTGCCTTTATGTTTTCCTTATTTTTATTAACTAATTGATTGTATATTTTGCCGGGGAATGTGTGAAATCTGACTTTATTTACTACAAGATGGGTATATGATTTAATACATAATATTATCTATTAAATATTGTTACTTCGCTCAGACTGGGCGTATAAGCATTACGCTGAAATTTAAATCCTATTCCTTATCCACTTGAATTTTGTAATGCGAGTACTCACACACATTCACAACACGCGCATGCATACATGTGTGCGCGTGGCGTTTTTTGTTTGTGCATGTGTTTGTGTATGTATGTATATATATTATGTACACACAAACGCACAGAAACACACACCGACGCACAGACACGCACAGGTATATGCCAAACCCCCAAAAACCATCGACGGAGTATTATTGTAGCATAATATAATTATCTATGAAGTCAATTAAGTACTATCAATACACGCAATAATCCTAAACCTTAAACAACGAAAACCAACTTATTATTCAATCTTATTGTTATGAAAGACAACTCAAACTCACGGGCCCTTAAAATCATACAAGCATATCAAACATACATTCCATCTTCTGCTGCCCAACGGACGTCGCTATTAATTCAACATTTGGCTTGTACCATTGAAACCGGCGGTGTCAACCGTTTAAAACAAGTGGAGGCAGCCTTAGAATCAATCGCTTGTTGTTGTTGGTGTTGTTGTTAATTATTATTATTATTATTATTATTATTATTATTATTATTATTATTATTATTATTACAGAGTACCGAACGCGAGGGAATGCAACTCTAAAAGAGATCTTCTTAGAAACAATTTCAGCCGCATATCATATAATTTCATAATTACATTTACATTTATGTAAATTAATGCCCTTCATATAAATAAATTCATTTAAAGGGAATAATTATATTTTTCCCTTATGAGTTTTTTCACGCTGACTACTTGATAAATTCTTATAAGGATGTTATGCTATTATAAATTATGGACGCCATGATAGATCGTTAGCTCCTACACGCATTGCTTTCTCTCCTTGTTTCTCTCCTTGTTTTTTCCTGTGTATCTTTCTCTCGAAGAGCGTAGGCTCGAAACGTAA
>NC_043008.1:29495669-29510669 GCF_006345805.1 Octopus sinensis | reverse complement strand
TCCAGTTCCACTCTCTGAACCTGCACAACATAAACTCAAAAGGAAGAACTAGTCTACATCATCGAATATTCTCAGTATCGCAAGTTTTCTATTAGAGTTTCCCTCTCCTAGAGAGATATTGCGACAACAAAGAGTCCTCTCACTCCCAGTGGGCCAAGGTACATACAAAAACACACACACACATACAGCGAGGAAGCTAGAGACAGAGAAAAAAGAGAGAGATAGTATGAGGCACAGAGAGAACTATTATATTTAATGAATATTTCTTTTGTTGTATTTCTCATGGATTAGATTTCTTCTAAGAATGCAATTTTGTTAGCGTGCTGGATTAAACACTTTATAATATCCAGTTTCATCTGACTTCACATGGAGTTCGCTCTGACGTCTGAATAAATATGATTTAGAAATAATTATCGTTACTATACTGTTGGCAATTTACCCAGCTATACTTTGGCATGGAAACTCAATTGGCAAGTTGCCTTGAAAAATTTCAAGTGTCACATCTATATGAAAATGTCCGTGAACCAAGCGCGGTAGCCGTTTTAAATTTCTTAGGTGAAGTTTTGATTATTCATTAACACCATTAAGATATCTGAGAAAACCATGACAGTCTTAGAATGTGAAGTTTTGGATATCAGTAGAAATTATGCTCATCATTTAGTTTATAATCGAGTCTATTGTTACTTGCAAATTTGTATATCTTAGGCAACTTGATTATTAAAAGTATTTATTGTACTAAACCAGGATTAGACTCTTTACAAACTACACAGTAGTTCACGCTACAAGTAGGCTTTGATAATATAAATTGCTATCGAATTATTTCATTCAACCTATAGCATCTTCTATAATTAGAATTATCTATGTAAAATTATACCTAAAACTTTATTCATCGTCAAACACACACACACACACATACATACACACATACTTATATATATATATATATAAAGATATATATATATATATATATATATATATATATATATATAATATATATATATATATATGTATGCATGTATTGCATTTCATGATGTTTGTAACACGGATATATCAACCAATTATCCGTTTTCACTTTATTTACAGCATTTACTCCAATATTTGTTGACATTTTCACAATTTTCACATTTACGAACAAAAACAGTCACTCTGCATTGTTTAACTATGCTTTTACACATTTTTTAGTGTTAAGTATCTCATAATATTTTAAAAGCCATGAAACACTTTAAAATTGTGTTTTTATTATGCCTACAAATGTTCTACATCATGGTTTACGAAAGCAACACTTTTCAAAAATTTGAACACCTAATAATTCCCAGTGGAGCAACTTTTAATGTAAATGAATTTGTTCGCTGATTCTAGCAAGTAGCGTGATGGCTTTGAGATTGCCTCATTTGTGGTACTAATGAGTGACTACCAATATACTGTACAAATACAGCGCATTACTTATTGTGCTAGGATATTATTTTACTTATCATAATGCAATACATTTACTCATGGTATCTATAAGTTCTTAACGTGTCTGTCCCTGACAATGCAGCGAACTGACAGAATCCATTGAACGTCCGATAAAATGATCATTGCTATTCGTAGTGGCCTAGTTCAAAACCAAATACTGATATCAAATTTTACTTTCATCGTTTCGGAATCGATGCAATAATGTGTGGTGGTTGATCATTTAGAAGACACCCTCTCCTGAACACTAATCTCCCTTTACTTAAATCACATAAAATTATACTAAACTGCTATGATAGGCACTTGTGGCATTCCGTGTCATTTCTCTTTTCTGGCAAAAGTCAAGAGACACCCACTGCATTTCCGTTTCCTCTGAGAATGAAAATGTATATATATATATATATATATATATATTACTATTTTTAGATGTATTAATAATTTCGAATATATCAATATGTTTTTACCATACTCCTAGAAGTTTTTCTACGATGGTTAACAAATCATACACAATGGAATGTGTATGAGCTCTATTCGTATATAACAATTCCTTTCTTACCAAAGCTACAATAATGAGTAAACTAAGAGAAATAATAATATATAAATACATATCTGTATGTTTTTTTTAGCTTCAAACCTTTTCTTTGATTGTCTGTTTATATTTTTTTCCCGTCACCCCAGTCTCTAAATTGAGTGATCGTTTTAAATCCTGTCAATTGGTGGTATGATATTCATCTCTATGTATATTTCTTGATGGATATTCGATTTTATGGACTCACATTTTTCATGGACATTTGCAGCATGTACTAATCCAGGATAATTAACCCCACTCATGTATAACGTATAATATACAAGCAGGATCTCAACAACTTTAAACTTAAAAGTATGTAGGAATATATTTTCCTTCTGGAGATAAGCGGAAAAAAATATAATGGACGCCACTGACATATATTTACATTTTCACTAAAGAGAATTTGTGAAAAATCTGTTTTTAATAAGTATTACATAAGGATATAGCTGCATAAAACTATTTGATATACCACGGCTAACGGAACACTATTGCACTGGGAATTTGTTATATCATTCTATATTGTTGAAATACGTCATAATATCATAATGCAATAATATTCATAATTACACAAAGTACTTCAAATGTTATGATGGTTTCAAAGGGATCACGATTCATAAATATTAGTTAATGAATATAAACCTGAGGGTAAACCATAACAACACATGATACGGATCTCTTGGTTAAATATCCCGCTTGATTTAGTATATATTATTAGTGGAGAGAATCTAAAAACTACACAGTTCTCCTTCATGCCCTCACTATTATATGATAGAAAGCAGTGCTAGTACCACAAGGAAACAACTAATAGTAGTAAGCATAAATCTTCTGGAATTCACTAGACACTTGCTCTGTCAGAAATACTGAGAAACACCAAAACGCTGTTAGATGATATTAGTACAGTTGGTAGAAAAAATCAATAGTGTGTCGGAACAATGCAGTAGTAATCGTTATAGCTATGTAGAAGTGAAATTTATAACCACTAGCCAATAAATTCAGACCATCGAGTAAGTACTCATATATTCTAGTGATTATAGCAGATCACAATTTTGTATAACTAGATGAATCTTTTTTTTTAAGTTACAGCAGAACTCTATATATAATTCTGGAATCAAAAGTGCAAATTAAATACTGTCTTATAAATTGTATGGGATGCCTGATCTACGGTTATAGGGATATGGAATTTGAAAGATGAACTAACCACGATTTCTCAATCATCTATTCACATCGTAGGTTTCCTACTTTAAAATGGCACATAATGTTTATTGAGATTCACAAAGATAATGGCATTTTTCTTTCTCATTGATTCGACTTATTGGTGAATAGAAAAATGACAAAACTAAAAATATACCGAGAAATATACGAACGAAAAAATAAACAAGATATTCATTAAAATGTAGAGCACAATCGATTGACGGTAATGTGTAGAATAATCTCTGAATATTCCTTAATGTTATAAACTTTGGTCGATTAGAAACATGTTTTCTTATACGAAAGTATTTCTTTCTCTAGAGATATATTGATGTTTTGCATACGTGTATTAAGAGATACAGCAACTTATGAAAGCAAATGCATATGCACGCCTCAATTAATGCACACAAATACGCATCAGCAAGCCACAGACGAATACTTTCTTAAATATAGATGGAAGCACATTTTAGACAACCAATTGCACATTAAATGCAAACTTATACTATGTTAAGTTTTCTAATCCGTGTTTGACATACCTCTCTGGGTCCATGAAATATAAGTGACTATACCTCTTTCTGCCATTACGACTATGTGGTATATTATTAAGTTCTTTTACAAGCAATCCACATCGTGTTAGAAGATGCCAGGTCCCAAGTGTTTTGTAAGTCCTTTAATGTAAGGAATTTCAAAGTCTTTAGACGATTCCAGACAACACCTTTCTTATTATTTCCATCTGACACAAGTCAATCTACAGCGCTTGCATACAATTATACCCAGTTGCTTCTATAATCTTAATTTTCTGGCTGATCCGTCTTTTAACTGGTGTCATTCAAAAACCATCTATGCAATTATATTGTGAACAGGCATCTAATATCCTCGGTCGTTACTTTCTAAACTTAAATCTTGTATTATGCCAATGAGGGCTTTAAGTTATGTGATTTTTCAGACACATTTTCTTTTATTTGTTGACGAAATAAAGGACTTCCTCTTATTTGGATTTATATGTTACTGATTCATTTCAATCAAATACTATCGATTTTCTCTAAATTACACAAGAAATATAATGCATACTAAATCTCTTCAGATCGTGGTATCTTACTCTTGACACATCCTGTTGTGTAGAAATGAGAGCCAATAAAATCATAGATAATGGCATGTTACAATTTCTTACTCCACATCAAATCGTGAAAGATCGGGAAAATATCAAACGTTAAATATACCGAACAGACCCAACCCAACAATGAAGAAAATCAGACAATCAAGGCAAAAAAAAAACATAGCAAATATAGAAAACGACATATAAAGATTGTAAGAAAGGCAGAAGCAAAGCAGGATTTGCAATCAGAATAAACTCTAGAATTTCGAAACATACTAAATTTCATACGGAAGGAATAAAAATAATATGAAACAGAAACAACTGTTTCCTAATTTATTTCAAAGTTTAAGTGTATCCCAAGAGGGTATTATTGATTTAGTAAAATGTAAAGAAAATAAAGAACACTAATATCAGCGAACATCCCATGCAATAAGAATCAACTAGAGGGAGAGTATGCCTCCATTAGATAAAAAAATCACAGCAATCACCTAAATCGGGTTTGATCACAGCGCGCAGCCCTGCGAACTTCAAATATTGGCGTTTTTCCTTTCAATTTGAAAGGCAGCACCTATGAATGCATACAAAAATGCGTATACGCATACGTACATACATACATACATGCATGTGTGTGTATGTGTGTGTGTGTGTGTGTATGTGTGTGTGTGTGTGTAACGCTCTGAGTTGTTCACTGATAAGAAATGTTTTATTTCCATTTTATAAATTTTGCAACTCAAATTAAATTAACAGAAGAATAATGGGAAAGGAATATACTGGTAACTTTAAAATCATTTTGAATGAGAACAATATGAATAAAGAATAATACCATAATTGATTTAATCATGTTTATCAATTCGCAAAGTCTGAGGCTCATGCTGATGAGTTAAAATGGCACCCTTTGTTTGAATCTGATGACCGAAGCGTATCGGAAGTACTGACATTGTTGGGATTGACCAAATATTATTATCCATATACGATGTTTCAAATACTTTATATGTGTGCGTGTGTGTGTGTGCGTGTGCGCACGCGCGTGTGTATATATTCTTTCATTCTTTTGAGGCTGTGGACATGCTGGGGCACACACACAATATATATATATATATATGTATGTATATATGTATATATTTATATATATATATATATATATATATATATATATCTTTATGTCCAAAATATTTCCCTATGAAAGTTGTCGCAATTTGAGGTACAACTGTTTTCGCCAGCGACTTATAGAATCCCAATACCAATTGGTTTTTCACAGATGAAACCATACTATAATCAGGTAACGACGCGTGTATTGAGCCTTATGATCCAAATAGGATATAAATCATCGTAGATTTTGTAGTAAAACATGACAGTGCACTCATGTTTATGTTATGGTAATAATTATTCTGTATTGTAAGAGATGTCTCTATGTAGTGATAAGTATGTAAATTAGGGTTCAAACTGCTTATCTGATGAGAAACATTAATCATATTATAGAAAATAATATCACACCGGGTGAGTTGCGGTGTTTAATCAGCTTGTTTCTTCAATATCGTCATACTATTATAGAATATTTATTCAAGATTCTAGACACATGCCTCTAAATTATGTATACATCTAGGAATTGCTCCCTTATTTCTTGAAAGGATCATGCATATTAATTAAGGAGACATACGAAATATTAGGACATTAAAGAAAACCCATGGCAAATGCAATGCGGCTGCTGTTCAGATGTTTCTATATCTGTAAAACTGCCAAAAGTGCCATTTCTGGTTTCAGCCCTGCAACAGATTGGCTTAGAAAAATTATATCCTAACAGCTTCATAACCTTGATTGTCTGCCGTGCAACATGTAAAATATTCATTTATGAGAGTTGTTTGTTATAGCGATTGCATTCATTAAACTACATTCAGTACACTGTTTGAAACACTTGAACGAAATTTTAAGACGTAACATTCATTGTAGTGTTTCTTACATTCACTATATAAACGAATATTTGATACTATAAATAATTTGCAATGCTTATTTGTGTGTGTGTGTGATTGTGAACGGGTATTTATGTATGTAAAGTCAAGTACCAAAACAACTAGTGTTCAATTACGGCAAATTCGCTGCATAACAGTTCTCCATACACCAAATATATATGAAGAATGGACGTGTTTGGGATAAGCAGTTGCATTGAGAATTTGTATGAGTACATCCTTTATGTATGTATGCCATTGTTCAGTTTTATTCCAAGATTAATTGCCAATAGAGAGAGTCGGTTTCTAACTTATATTATTGAAATTTCGACATCAACAACACAGTAGTTTTGTTTCCATGTACGTATATATGCGTGTATGTATGTACGTATTTATGTATGTGTGTAGGTGTGTGTGCGTGTATGTATGTGTGTATGTATGTAAATTTACAGATACTTACAGTTCCAGTGATGGCTTGGATCTGTAGACTTCGAATTAGCTTGTATACATGTATGTGTCTATTTGTATGTTTTGCTTTATGTATGTATTCTCATGCATATAGTTGCATATCTAGACAAGATTATATATATGTAAATGATAAACTTCCGGAAAGTTTTACAGATATTTACAGTTCCAGTGATAGCTGGGATCTGTAGACTTCGAGTTAACATAATTCCTTCTGGTTTTGAGAAGCCTAATTTCTCAAGACTGGTAATTAGACAGCATGTTACAAATCCCGGTGTCCCAATAATAATAGGTATAACCCTGAACTTGTAATCTAGATAGAGTAACTGCAAATTCCTCAACAATTCAGCGCATTTTCTTTTTCACTGATCTTCAGCTTTAACATACGCTGGGCAGCTAATTTCCACAATTATTCAGTTTCTCACCTCGATCCTAAATCATTAAATCAAGTCTGTTGTGCTTACACTTTATCGAGGTATTCACTGGGACATTCTACAAGTACATATTTTGGATCGATGCTAAGCCTCTGCCGCCTTGTTTTCATTTTAGTTAGAGGCGTTCTACGTCACACTTTATGCGGAAATTATGTGCGCTTGTTAGCATTTTTCAGGTTTTCATTTCAATGGTTCGTATCTCATCAAGCGTCCAATCAAGCAACCTAAATGTTGGTATGAGAACTGGCACTTATTGCTGCCCTTATTTATGTATGCCAGCTTTCTTGTGAAGGCGATTTTAACGTTACCTTTGCAGTAAGCTTAGCAACAGATCTGTCTAATTGTGTTGTTATTAAGGAGATGTCATCTTTTTTTATTACTTACGCATGCCGACACTGTGTTAGTAGAGAATTTTACATCCTTATGCTATAATGTCCAATATCGTATGTAGGATGAAGGATGGCTGCTCCGCAGATTCTCATCTGCGATATAATTTTCCTGGAATGTATTTTGATATTTGAATACTCGTTATTTTAACATGTCTGTTGTAGCCAGGAAAATATTGTGGGCTACGCTTTTATAGACATTTATCCTATTCGGTCTCATAATCGGTGTGTTATAACATTATCGTTCTGGACATGTGAATATATGCTCATGTGGGTCATTATAAACATTTCTGCATCTAAATATGCATTAGACTAGAATTAAAATAATAAAAATTATTCTAAGCTACATTAGTCCTCGATCTTCCACGCACGCGCATACACAGACACACACACACACAAACACATGTATGAGTGCTTGCATATATATGCGAGTAAATGTATGCGTGTGTGTGCGCCTGAGTATTGTGTGCATGTGTGTATCCATGTGTGAATGTGTGTATAAATCTAAGTATGTGCTCCAATTGAAAATATTTGTTTCAATTTATGTTAGATTTTGAGAATTTTAAATTAATTCTATAATTCATTTTTGGCGTAAAGGTGAAATTTTATTTTTTACGTATTTCATGCGAATAGTTTGGGGGGAAAGCAGGAAAGGCGGAGAAATGTCATGAGGTATTGCTTTGTTTATATTTCATGATTTAGTTTGTTGAAGATATGAAACCAATAACGACACAACTTAATTATCATTCACCAAAGCTCTATTTGCCTAACAAACTTTTATGTAACGTAAACTATTTAAAACCAAGACGAACTAAAATGTGACAGAGACCGTTAGGGAAGATGGTCGAAACTTCTTAGTCTGTCAATATTAATCTTGTTAAAAGTGATAAGTTTGTAACTACAGAACAAAATTATTGAGTAACTCTTATGTTGGATGCAAAATTCTTTGTATTATAACTCAACACACAATTAATATACACAGGAGAAAAAACACAACGGATAAAAACCAGAATACCCTGAGAAGAAACTCTCACCACTCACGAAGAGCACATATATTACGAAAGACGGAATTTCTCATTAGAGATGTAAGGAACTACTGAACTGAACAAAATTAAATATGCAGAGAAAATGCCAAATAAAAATATTATACAATATATACGAGGAATATTCACATTATTTACGGATATCGAGGCAAATGCAATTGCAGTCAGAAAAGCTTGGAATGGACAGAATAATAACAGAACATAAAATAGACCTATATTTTATTATACGTAACGATTTGCAAGATGTGATCCTTTACCTTTGTTGTACCTCTCAATGCAGGAGAGTGTATAGCATGTAGATTTTAACAGGAACGTTTCGAGAGGTGTGTAAGCTTAATTTTTATATAATTATATTCTCCTAATTATATGCATTAAAACTGTGCATATAATAGGTGCAGTAGTGGCTTTGTTGTAAGTAGCTTGCTTTCCAACTATATGATTCCGGGTTTAATACCACTGCGTTGCACCTTGGGCAAGTGTCTTCTACTATAGCTTCTGGCCGACCAAAGCCTTGTAAGTGGATTTGGCAGACGGAAACTGAAAGAAGCCCGTCGTATATATATATATATATATATATATATATATATATATATATATATATATTATGTGAAATAGAAAGATGAATAATATTGTAGTAGATTAATCAAAAGTTTAACCGATACCTCAGTAGCAAAAATCACAGCAGTAAACAGCACGGTTGGAGGTACAACCATATGGTGTTGCAACCGTGCGTTGGTGCGGATAATTGAAATTAAAACATTATTGGTGAATTGAAGAAATGGAGCTGAACGCAGATTGAACAGAAATCGTTTTATTTCATTCTACACGTGTTTCGAAAGGCACAAATTACCAAAATCCGATTGAATAATGGGACCATATTGTGTCTTTCTCTTCAGGAAAAGCCCGTTTACCATCCGCCCTCTGGCAAACAAAATATGGAAGATTTCGGAGACACAAAGGTTGCACTGCAGAAGGGGCAGAAGGCAGTGCAACCTTTGTGTCTCCGAACTCTTCCATATTTTGTTTGCCAGAGGCCGGATGGTAAACGGGCTTTTACAGTCGGCTTTTCGATGCCCCCATTGGCGGCGCTACACTTATCTGGCTTTTAAATAGCGTTTATAAATAATACCGGCACCCATAGCCCTCGGTAACAAATTCTGAAATAGCCTTTAAGATATCTACGATTAGCCACTGCAAGGGGAATTACTCCTGTAAGACAAACGGGGCTTGGTTTTTTCACAGCGGGGGGTTTCCTTGACAAGGCAGGCTTAGATGAACACACACACACATAAAACATAATATATATATATTTTTTTTCTGCCACCCAACGGTTCTGACGGCAGTAGCCACTGACAGCCGAACGATCAAACGCACACACGTACACAAAAAATGTTTTCTACCCCTACGCCAACACACATATATAGAACAGTATACACACACACACGTCTCTAAGTAGATTTTTTGTCGCCCCTTATAAAACATCCAATATTCCTTAAATAGTCAGAACTTTATTCTCGGTCACAAAGAACACCTACACACCCTCACCCACATGATTGACCGATGCCTGACCCGTTAAATTCTTCAGCCACCGGTTCTCAACATACACTGATAAACAGTTTCGCCATGGGCTCTTAGGAGCATAGTTCGATTTGTTTTGCTCCGCCTCTGTTCTGTTTTTGTTTTTCCAACGGATTTCCTATTTTCTTCCTGAAGAGAAAGACACAATATGGTCCCATTATTCAATCGGATTTTGGTAATTTGTGCCTTTCGAAACACGTGTAGAATGAAATAAAACGATTTCTGTTCAATCTGCGTTCAGCTCCATTTCTTCAATTCACCAATAATGTTATATATATATATATATATATATATATATATATATATATATATATATACATGTGTGTATATGTTTGTATGTCTGTGTTTGTCCCCTAACATTACTCGACAACCGATGCTGGTGTGTTTACATCCCCGTAAATTAGCGGCTCGGCAAAAGAGAACGACAGAATAAGACTTAGAAAGAATAAGAATAAGAGTTTGACTGCATGTCCGCAGTCAAATGATTGAAACATGTATAAAAAGAGTATATTATAAACTTTAATATTTGAATTACCTTTGTCTTTTACATAACACATTTTAGTTGCGTTGTTGGGTTCGGTGATGGTAGGGACAGCACGTAGGTGACAATGAATGATATATGGATTACAGTGAGTATCGTGGGCATCTAAATCTTTAGAACTCAAATACACAATGTCTTCAAGAATTTGTATCAGATCTTTAAAGCAGAAATTGAACACCTGCTGCGTTAGAAACATTTGATGTCTTGTTTGTTTGAAAACGTACAAACGCAGAATCGTTAGAGAATTAGACATAATGATTTATGGGGTCATTTGCATTCTGCATACAAATACTCCTAATGAAAGCTTCCATCCTTTAGGGTCAAACATAAATTAATTCTAAAATACTAATTGTAATGTTATCAATAGGAAATTCCTCTGAAATATCTGGTCTATTGTCTGCACAAGACTTTATTATTATAGTCTTTTCCCCAACATATCCTGGTCATACCAAACGCTGCACAATAATATTAGGGATTGGCAAAGTACGCTTCAGGTTGTACTAAAATATTTTTCTCCTGATGAAACAGCTTTTCTCCTTTAGGAAAAAATGCAGCATATTTGTTTCAAAGTGTTCATATATATATATATATATATATACATACATACATACATACATATATACTTATATGTGTGTATGTATGTGTGTATATATATATATATATATATATATATATATATATATATATATATATATATATACATACATATATATCTGTGTGTATGTATGTGTCTATACATATATATATGTATATGATTATATATATATATATATATATGTGTGTGTGTATATATATATATATATATATATATATATATATATATATAATATATATATGTATATATATACGTATACACGTACGCATATGAAGTCTTTACTTGGAGCGTGCTCTTTGTCAGCATTTCTTTGTTTTCTCTCATATTGACAGGTTTTATTTTAAGATACCTGCGCAATGTAAAAAAAATCTATAGCTTTTGCAATTCGTGAGTTGAAGGATTGTCAGGTATTTTTCGTGTTTACTCTCTCAAATATTTCTTCAATAGTAACAATATTCTTATTACTGTAACAAAGCACATTTGTATTCATGGACTGTGTTGTTGCTCTCTGTATATTTATGTAATTATGCATTGTTTTTCCTTTATTTTTACTTTAATTTATTTTTTAATCTTGTTATCCAACTACATTTGCTTTCGTTTGCTTTGAAGTCTGTATTTCCATCGGAAATATAGTACATATCAAAGATTGAGTATACATATAAGTTTACTTTTACTACTATATCTATTTGGTAGGTCAGCATTGACATCTATATCCGAGAATATCACATAAAGAACTGCATTTTTTGTAAATCATCATCCTATATTTATATTATTGTTTCTGTTGCTTCTCTATGCAAACGCTAAGACTTCTATATACTCTGTCGGAAAATGTTTTTTAGGGCATATTGTCAAAACCTCGAGTGATTTTGTTCTTATCATTCAGTTTTGTATATTCAATAACTTACTATAACCTTTATGTCATGGGGATAAAATAATAATGCAGCACCCCCCACACATAACGAGTGATGTTTGCTAGTCGGTAAAAATATGTGACGTCAAGCTGTCGGTGGAGTCGTTCATAAATAGTCGTGCCTTGCCTGTCTAACTAACTATACTGCTATACTGGGGTCGACGTTATATCAATCCTACGATGGATTACAACAGCGGCAACGATGAATTAACAAACTGACAAGGAATTAAGAAACTCACGAAGAATTAATAAACGCACGAGTATTAATCAAACTCAAAAGATTCTTGAGCGAATGTTACGGTATAGTAAAATTGTAAAATTATGGAAGATTTGATGGCCGGTTTACTCGAGTTGCAAAAATAGCAACAACAACAACAACAAAAACAACAACGAAAGAACAGTAACGACAACAAATACTATTACAACAACAAATGCTGCAATTAATGAACAGTAAGTCGCCCAAAAATGCTGAAAAAATGTTATCGCCAAATGTTCCTTCAAGCTCAGTAACAGAATTTATGTATGGACCAGACGAAGCAGTTACATTCGAGGAATGCTATACTGGAGTTACCTTCTAGGGGTACTATAAAGCGTGCAAATATTGGGACGACGATATGAAATCGCTTCTAATAAAAACAAAACTGGAAGAAGGAGAACATGAACGTTTCAGCAATTACGTACCCCCCAAAAATCATTCATACAAATTTTTAAAATACGACATATTTTGAAAAACTTTTCGCGAGAAAAGCTCGTCGTTCAATACACGCTGGGAATGTTGAAGCCTAGAAAAGAACGAGGACTGCATCACATATGATGTTAGAGTTAACAGAGAAAATCAAAAGTTCAAACTGGACGAGCTAACACCAAACATGTTCAAGTGTCTGATATTTACTCAGGGACTAAATGTAGAAAAATACGTAGAAGGAAGAACAAGAATTCTCGCCAAACTGGAAGAAAACCAAGCTGTAACCTTACAGAAAGTGTCAGAGAGGGTAGAAGAATAATCAATTTAAGGCACGACGCAGAGAAAATTGAACATAAAAAGCAAGTGAGAAACAAGCAGAATAGAAATCAAGTGTGTACTGAATTGCAGTACAAACAGTACAACAGTCAGGAACCAAACCCATGTGCTGGATGTGGAGGTCTACACATGAGAAAAAATTATCCATTTAAGGTAGTAGAATATTTCCGTTGTGGAAAAAGTGGATGCATAACATCCCACTGTAAAACCAAAATAGCAAAACATTGGAACAAAGTAAAAAGAGTGAATAAGATCTCGTCGGAAAACTGGAAAGAGGAAATTCGTAAATGTAAGAATTGAAAATATAAGAGTAAAAATGCAGTTAGATACCGAAAGTGATATGACCATTGTGAATGAAGAAAATTGGAAGTATATCGATGAGCCAAAATTAAGTAAATCTACGAAAGTAGCACACGGTCTTACGGGTAAAATATTGTATTTTATCGGTGAATTCGCGCGTGATCCAATTGAAACAGAAAAAAGTATATGTCTTAAAACATTTAGTTAATCTATTCGCCAAAGAGTGGATTGAACTTTTAAATTGTGGAATACGACAAGAAGTGTTTTGTGTCGGAATATAGTCGGTTCAGTTGAAAGTTCGAATGGCACAGGGATTGAAACGAAAGATTAAAACATTCATTTTCACCTATTTTCTCAGATAACTAAGCTGTTGCACGAAAATGATGGCAAAATTTGTAGTAAAACAAAGTACAAGACCGGTATCTAAGCCAAAGGGTAATGTACTGTTCCCAGCAATACAACAGGTAAATAAAGAACTTGAAGGACTTGAAAGCCTAGGAATAAACGAGAAGACGGACCACGGTCTCCATAAAAAAGACAAAAAAACTTACAAAGGAAAATGTTATGGGGATAATAATGAGGCACACCTAGCACGTGACTAGTGACATATGAAGTCGTTACAAATACTGTGACGTCGAGTGGTCAGTGGAGTCGGTCATAGATAAACGTGTCTTACCTCTCTAAGTGACTATACAGTTATGCCGACGTGGATGTTATAACAGTCCGACGTTGTATAATAATATTTACCCCCGCAATTTTTAATGCTTTCTTAAAAGTTATTCAGCTCGCAGTTTTTAAGTATTCTGTTCATGTTCTCAAAACTATTCTTCGTGCCTTTTAAAACCCAACTTTATATACATTCGCATCATTTAAATTAGTTATATTTAGCATCAATTGTTTATATTTTCCTCCAGATTTAGGCAGGAGTTATTTGAAAAGGCAAGGCTATGAGCTTTAATAGGTCTTCTGTTTACAAGATGAAATATTATATATGCAATTATTTACAACCAGATTATTTTTAACATTTTACAAGTGATTTTTACGACTTAATTAGATTTTTCTTCAAATTTATTGATATATGATACTTCAAATGTCTCTTTATATTCTTATACATGCAGATTTGTTTTAATTTTTACGTGATTCTCGGTTTTTTTAATTCTCGTGTTTTTATAAAGGTACATAGTAATTAATTTACGTATTTAGATTAAAAAATAATTCAAGAGAAATTTATTGCTACCAATGAAAATTTTTGTTAAAAAATATTTTTCACTTTCTCAAAATTTTTGTACTCCATTGTCATATCATTTATGATCTTGGCATTTGTGCTGCAAATAATTGTTGAATATTTTTTTATTTCACTCTTGATATTTATGACCGTCACTGCTATACGTGTTTTAGGATAGTCTAACTTCTATTTTTAAGTTCGTATATATTCATTCAGCATTTCCGTTGGTTTTCAGATAGCAATGGTAGATGTGAC
>NC_043008.1:29483169-29490669 GCF_006345805.1 Octopus sinensis | reverse complement strand
GCTGGCTTTGCTTTATACTATATACACGTTGCTTATTCGTTATCTTTGGTATATCTCTGCTGATATGATAGATTAGCCATTACCTTTTAATTTTACAACAGTTGAACAACTCAAGAGGCAATTTCTAAGGAAACAGTGAAAATTAAGAAGACTTTGTTCTCATATTTTTTAAAACTTTTGAAAGTATGTTTATTTTCTTTTTCAAAACATATGTTCTTTCATGTATATTTTTGTAATTTCTCTCTGGTTATTACTTTCTATCACCATCGATTATTTATAAAATATTCTCGCCTTATATATTCTTTTCAGTCTTTCAACTTTTATTGAGTGAATTTACCATGCGGATGAGTTTTACATTTTTAATCTTTAATCGACCTTTCATATTTTTCTTTGATTTTTCAAATATATTTTTTACATCCCTTTTCAATTGCTGCTAACAATTTTTAATAACGTTTAGTGGTTATTTTCTTTTTCTAAGTAATTATATGAAGAAGAACTATTTCCCAAAATTGTGTCTTGAGCAAATACATACGAGTAAACCTATAAGGCTTTACTGATGATTCAATATATAATATACAAAACCTTATACCCACTTACGAAGGAAACAAGCAGATCTTAAAAGATATATATATATATATATATATATATATATATATATATATATATATATATATATATATTTGAGTAGTTGAATGAATTATCTTGTTATGGATAATTCGGTTATCCATATGTAAATTATCCTTTAATGTAAATGTTAGCACTCTGAGCTATTCTAAGTCCCCAAAAATCTTTATCTGGTTTGTCATTCCTTTCGGGAAACAAATCAGGTCTAACCTCCCTTTACAATTCCGTGAAGCCGTAGCTAGGAACTTTCCCAGGAATTCTAAGTATTACTCTACTATCAATTCGCATAAGGTGAGGATTGCATAATTCCAACACTAGAAACCTATCGCAGATAATTACCTCCCATAATAATAAGCTGCTAAATAAGGATTCAGCACCTAGGAGTAGCGACACTGCCCTTACCAATTCCAACATAACATATATTAATGATATTAATAATAATAATAATAATAATAATATAATAATAATAATAATAATAATAATAATAATAATAATAATAATATAAACAGTATTGATATTAGCAACATCCATAGCAGCACTGGCGTTAACAATAGTAATAATGATAATAATATTAGCCGGATTATTAACAGGGGTGGTGTTAGTGGTAATAATAACAGCATTTCTAATAACAGTTGTATTATTGATGATAACAGTCCCATCATTCCTATAGTCAGAGAAATTGCCGACGATATTACAATTAATAGTAATGATAATAAGATGAATAGTATCGTGGCCAATGCTAGCAACAATATTTACACCTATCATAACAATAAAAACTCTGTCTTAGTATCGGATGTTAACCCCAACAGATTAAAGTTCCTATCCAAAAACTCCAAAATTAGAAACACCATTTACCATTGCAAAATTTCTTCGGGAACCGATGTCTTCTTCTACATTGGAGCAATTTCTAAATTAGCCCAAAGGATATCCAACCGTTATTCAACTTTCAGAGATAAGAGAAAACAACACAGCACGGGACTAAGTAAATTAGTTTGGCGTCTGAAGGACAGCAATACAAATTTCAAACTGGAATGGTCCATATTGTCGGTGTCCTTCCCGTTTGACAAGGGCAGAAAACATTGTGGCGTTTGTAATTCCGAACTTTTTTATATTTTGTTCGCCAAAGTCCCTTTAATAAATACAATCGTCGAGAGGTCCTACAGATGCATGCATTGGTAAAAACACACCTTTCAATCATATGAATAATGATTAATATAGATAACCCCTTGAATTTTAATTAATATAACTCTTTTTTTATATATTTCACCCCATAGTCAAAAAATTATTTTTATACTTTCAAAGAACTACTACCCAATCCAGTGAGGTATGTGTTACCTTTGTCCCTATACCTCGCCCTCCTCTTTCTCTCTCTTTCACTCTCTCTTTCCCTCTATCTATAGTAAGCACAATCAAACACAAACACACAAACCGTTCACCTCACCACTGTCTGTTTTCAAACATCCACCCATCCACAAACACAATCACGCACACACATACACACACACACATTAATGCCGTTATATACAGTCACACACACAGACACACATTCACAAAAGAAAATTCACCATTCATTTGAACTGCACCCTTTCACCTTCCTATTCTTATGCCCCTCTTCTCCTACTTCGTTTGAACCCTTGAACCTTTAGAACCTTCAAGAATCTTCTACATCCAACCATTTTGACGTCACTCCTTTAAAATAATTTTTTAAAGAGACACTCATTATCACTATGGGCTCCGTGTGAGCAGTCATCTAAAAGTTTTTTGTGCATCTTGATGTTGACATAAGTTCCTTGCTTTTCCTGATGAGAAAGCGGCATAATATACTCCTTATTCCTTCGCAATTATGAATATGCAGCGTTCGAAACATATGTCGAAACTAAAGGAATTTTGTTAATTCGTCGTTCAACTCCATTCTTTCATAGTATATATATTATATATATATATATATATATATATATATATATATATATATATATATATATATATATATATATATATATGTGTGTGTGTGTGTGTGTGTGTGTGTGTGTGTGTGTGGTGTGTGTGTATGTGTGTGTGTGTGAGTGTGTTTGTGTGTGTATAAATATATATATTATGCTGGCGGTTTTTAGCCTTTAAATTTAGATGCACATATCTCGGCTCAAACAAAACTTTATTAATCGAAATAAACACCATCAGAATCAACACATTATTGCCAACGCGAAACAAGTGTATTTATGCCAGTAGCGTAATAATTCTGCGTTCTGGTGGCGATGACGTCGTTGAAGGCGTGTTTGATATCGTCCTGGTTTTTTAAGCATTTCTCATGCAGGACGTTGTCGAGATGATTGAAAAAGAAGTAGTCGGTAGGCGAGAGGTCTGGTGAGTTTGGCGGATGAGGCAGGGATTCCTAGCCCAATTCGTTCAACTTCTTCTGGGACGTGCGGCTTAGTGTTGACGGGGAGAAGAATTGGTCATTTTCTATTGACCAATGCTGGCTTTTATCGGAGTTTCGTATGCATTTCATCCATTTGCTGACAGTACTTCTCCGCCGTAATGGTTTCACGTGGATTCAAAAAGCTGTGGTGGATGAGACCGGCCGCAGACCACCAAATATTCAGCATGATTTTCTATTGGCTTTGGCAAGTGCCGTGGAGCTTCGTCTGCCTCCAACTTAGCGTTTCCCGTTGTCGGAAAGGATCCACATTTCATCGCAAGTCACAATCCGGTTGAAAACTGGTCGTATTGTTGCGTAAAAGAGGGGAAGACGACACTTCTTAAAGGCGTTTTCTTTTTGGTTGTCGTTCAATTCGTGCGGCAATTATTTCTCAAGTACTTTAGTTTCTCTAATCTCTTTCAAGTGGTTGGAAATTGCCGTAACGTCTAATTCAGAAGCAAGCACTCGAACAGTTGTGCGAGGAGTGGCTTCGATTAAAGGCTCTTAGTTGATCGTTGTCAACATCCGATGGGCGGGCACAACGCCCACCATCTTCAAGATTCTCGTCATCGCTACGACATTTCTTCAACCACCATTGTGCAGTACGTTAATTAGTAGTTCCTGGAACAAATGAATCGTTGATATCGCGATCTGTTTCAGAAGCTTTTCGGCCTAGCTTGAACTGGAATAAGATAATTGTGCGAAATTGCTTTTTGTCCATGTCTATTCAACATTTCGGAAAAATAGCATAATTATTCACAAAGAAAAAGAGTAACAGGATTCGATAGAGTGAAAAAAATGGCTTTAAGATGATATATAAAGTTAAAGTAATTTAGGGGAAAAAATTGAAAATACATCATTTAAAACCAAAATTAAATTTCCCCAAGATCTTTCTTGACAACCAATGATATATATAGTAAGGTTGTCAAGAAAGATTTGGCTGAATTTTAAATTTTGGTTTATATTATATAATATATTATATATAATATATATAATATATATATATATATATGTATATATATATATATACACTCAACGTCTGGGGATTAATCGATATGCGGGTACTCGATTTCAGTTAATACAAAAATCACCAAATGAGTATATCTGACAGTAAACTCATGATATCAGTTTGCACATCACGAAATAATACTAAAAGACACAACCAAAATTACCAGCAGGGTATATAATGTACTTAATTAATTATATTATACTTTAGTTAATACTTATATTTATCAAATATGAATGAGCTACACGTGTTCAGTATTGGAAGATTACGATACATATATACACATACACAACTGTATATCTATCTATCTATCTATCTATCTACTATCTATCTATCTATCTATCTATCTATCTATCTATCTATCTATCATCTATCTATCTACTATCTATCTATCTATATATTATGTATATATATATATATATATATATATTATATATATATATAATATATATATATATATCTATATATATATATATATATATATATATATACCGCAGTAAACACATAAATGTGAAACAAGGTGGAAAAAAGAGTACTCAAATACCAGTTGTAGAGTAACATGCTTTATTTAAAGCAGCAGAAAATTCAACATAACCGGTTACACTGAGTCTTCCGTTGCTGTTCATCGGACAGTTTTTTAGAATAGAACCGATATGTCAATTCTATCCAGACTAGTATAAACTAGTATAAACATTTTTTTCATTTTCCATGTATTAATTATATTACCTTTATTAATGACAATATGTATTTTATTCAATGTAAGATTTTTCCTCGAATTTTATAATTTATATATATATATATAAATATATAAATATATATATATATTGAGCTATTTTTTGTTTATCGATCGAAAATTGACCGTTATTTGTAAAGGACCAATCAAACAAGTACATTTTTAAATGTGTAACGTTTATACTAGTCTGGATAGAATTGACATATCGGTTCTCTTCTAACAAAAACTGTCCGATGAACGGCAACGGGAAACTCAGAGTAACAGGTTTTGCTGAATTTTCTGCTGCTTTAAATAAAGTATATATACATATAATATATATATATATTATATATATATATATATAATATATATATATATATATATATATATATATATATATATATATATATATATGTATATACATATATAAATACATAGAGGCAATCCTTAAATTTACAATTATTCCAACATCTCTTCTGGTTCTATTTCAAAATATTATATAGCTAATTGTACATCCTTTTAAAAATAGGCAGTACAATTAAGCATTAAAGATTAAAAATTACGAATTACAAATTAAGAATAAAAAATTAAGAAATAAAATTGAGAATAAAAAAATGAAAATTAAGAATAAAAATTATACTTTGCAATATTAAGAATTAAAATTTATAAATTATACATTAAAATCACCATTGTAGTAGCAGCAAAAGATGGAAGATATGCATTCGAATTTGTCTTGCTATACATCACATTTAAACACTGATATTTTTATTCTGATGTTTAATCTTATATCTCACATTCTGTATTTGACAATACTTGACTTTACATGATTGATAAATATACTAATTCATATTTATTATGTATATATAAAGCACCACCTTTAATCGAGCTACTCAACCCCGGGACTTATTCTTTGTAAGCTCAGTACTTGGTCTATCGGTCTCTTTTGCCGAACCGCTAAGTGACGGGACATAAACACACCAGCATCGGTTGTCAAGCAATATTAGGGGGGCAAACACTGACACACAAACACACACGCACATATATATACATACATATATACGACGGGCTTCTTTCAGTTTCCGTCTACCAAATCCACTCATTATGCTTTGGTCGGCCCGAAGCTATAGTAGAAGACACTTGCCCAAGGTGCCACGCAGTGGACTGAACCCGGAACCATATGGTTGATAAGCAAGCTACTTACCACACAGCCACTCCTGCGTCTATAATTAATAATTTATAAATTATAAATTTTAATTCTTAATATTAAAATCTATAACTTTTATTCTATTTCTTTTATTCTTGATTTTTAATTCGTAATTTTTAAGTTTATCCTTAATTGTATAGCTTATTTTTAAAGGGATGTAAATAATATATATAATATTTTGAAACAGAACCCGAAGAGACGTGAAAATAATTGTAAATCTGACGATTGCATATATGTATTTATATGTGTATCTATGTGGGTATACATTTGTGTATATGTATATATATTGTATTCTTCCAATACTGAAACACATGTAGTTCCTTCATATTTATTAAATATAAGTGTTAACTAAAGTATGATATCATTAATGAAATACATTATATACCCTGCTAGTAATTTTTATGTCCTTTAAGTATTACTTCGTGATGTGCAAATTGATACCTTGAGTTTAGTGTCAGATATACTCATTAGGTTATTTTTGTATTATCTGAAATAGAATACCCGAATATCGATTAATCCCCCAAAATTGAATATTGACTTTTATGAGATATTTTGCATATTTATAGATAAATATATAAATATATGATAAATAAGACCCCGAATTACGATATGTGGATGCATATAACGCTGTAGGGTTACAACTGATTGATTTGAAAATTTGCTTTCCCAAATTATATATATATATATATATATTTATATATGTATGTATGTATATATATATATACATACACATATATGTATATATAAATATACATATATATAACATATGTATATATATGTATATATATATGCGTATATATATGTATATATATATATATAAATACATGTATATATATATATACAACTTAAACTTAGATAAAAATTAGATGTTTCGACCAAAGATTGGTCCAGGCCATGTCTAACTTAATAGCACCACCTGATAGGATTATTCGAATACTGTTTAAGTCAAGTTTTATTCAAGTAGTGAGTTCTTGTTGGGTGAGTTGTATCAAGTTTTGTTCAAGTAGTGAGTTCTTGTTGGGTGAGTTGTATCCAATTATGGGTGGCTTATCTGGTATTCTTTGAAGGAATCTATCCAGACTCCGTTTAAAGTTGATGGGATCCTTTTCCTCTTTGATCTCCCTCGGGACAATGTTAAATAGGGCAGGGCCTGTTGAGGAAAAGATATCATGTTGCAGCATACATATATGTTGTGATCTTGTATTGGGCAGGGGTCGTATGGCCCGTGGTCCCAGTCTTGGATGAATCTTGAAGTTAATGTTAAGGTCGTTTGGGCAAAGTTGGCGGTATATTCTCCACATCGTACACATGATGTACCGCTCACGGCGACGCTGGAGGGAGTAGTTTCAAGGCTTTAAGGCGATCCCAATAATCGAGAGCGGCCATGCCTTCAATTTGATTAGTGAGTGCCCTCTGGGGAGACTCAATTCTGGAGATGTTTTGTCTTGTATGGGGAGACCACAGTGGGTAGCAGTATTCAAGGTGTTGCCGTACAAGGGAGGAAAAAAGTGGTATGATGACACCTTGTTCTCTGGATC
>NC_043008.1:29473169-29478169 GCF_006345805.1 Octopus sinensis | reverse complement strand
CTCCGAACGTTTAAAGGAAATTTATCTTCAAACAGGCAAAATTTAATAAGGCTTTGGATTGAATTACGTCTGAATAATTAAGATATGTGAATTCTAAGTACATTTCAACAGATTCAAAAACGGCGTAAAACATTGGAGTTTATGGGTACTTACAATATTATGTGTACTCGTGTTGTACTTAACGCTACTAAAACTCATTATTTTCGGATAACGAGTTTTAGTGGGCTTCATAGACATTATTTCAAATCCTATCTGCTACAATCAGTAACAGAATTGTTAGACTAAATGCGTGAATTAAAAGTTATAATATTTTCAATAAGTAAAATTAATATAACATTCGTATTCGTATCTATCCATTGCGAAGAACTCAACGTTTTTGCTTTCGTAAACCAGTTTCAACAACTTGATGCCCCATTCTGTGCTCTTCCTCTCACCATCATTTAGGTATGTTTTGCTATGTTAACGTTAAATAATGGAACATGTAATAATGCTATAAATGTAGGTTATATGTTGTACATTGAAATTCAGATTGATATTAGACAATACAGAGGATAATTTGTTTCATGACAACAATTTCCAATACAGAAAGCAAAACACATAGTGTGGAAATTCATTTCTATATTTCTATATATGCTGAAGTCAATTTCAAAATAAATGTCACTATTTGTAATGACCAGGCTATGACCAGATCGTATTTTCCATCCATTTCACTGATGATCCTGTCTGTTATGAAGAAGCATAATATGCATATACTTAACTACACCCTTTTCTGAAATAGTACTTTCTAAACATCTGATATGCTTCTTTCTACAACTAATATGACATCTTGATTATGTATAGCATCTGAAATACACACACATACACGCACAAACACACACACACACACACACACACACACACACACACACACACACACACACACACACAGATATATATATATGTATATATATATATATTGGTAGCGACTCCGTCACTCGAGCAGTTCGGGCCTAACTCGAATATAAATTTAGTAAAGTGAATCTGTATATGCAGGCACTGACTTTAAGTATGTAATTGCAACCAAAAACTCGGGCTTCTTTTATTCAGCCTTGTCGCAGTTCATTTATTTTCGTTCAGCGTTTGGCGGTCGTCGTACAGGTGTCCTGTATCAAAAAATATTATTCGTAGCACAAGTTCTCGCGACATCGCTCACACGCGCCTGTCTCGGGCTCAGAAGTTACAGCACGAGTTGTTATCTATAATCGTAAAAATTGTAAATAATTCAAATTCAATGTTTCAAACAATAAATTTCTATAGAGATTAGGATTTAAATTTCAATTCATAAAAATTTTCCATTCTACATTACTTTTAAAAGAACGAAAAATATCCAAAGACTTTGGCTAATACGAACGAAACTGGGAGGTACAAAAGACCAACTGGCATCTCTTCTCAAGAGTATAGGTGACAATCAGATTGCTGATGGTTTTGGGGCACTCCGCTGTCGTAATGTGATAGCTGTTAATCTGTGCGTATGTGTGTAAAGATCAGTTGTAGTTTGAAGGGTTGCTTTATATTAACCCTTAAATTAGAAATAGAGAGAGAGACTTAGTACTAGATAAAAGAAAAAGCCATTTGCGGCTAGAAATTAAGCGGGAAAACGTGAAATTTTTCGAGCAAGCATGTGTCTTATGCAAAATCTGTGATGAGCCCGAGTGATGCTGATGACCTGTTGTACCATCTCTGTTGTATTCCTATTAAACTTGGACTTGTTATAAAAGGCATTTTAAACTATTAGAACAATTCCACTAAAACGCCTTCATCGTATTTTAAGCACAGATGTCCTTGCATTTGCAGGCACCACCTCAATTAAAGCTATGATTTTGAAGAACCAATTGAGATGGTGTGGCCATATTGTTCGAATAGCAGATGAACACATGCCGAAAAAACTGTTTTAAGGTGAGATTGCAGAGGGGAAACACTATCGATGTAAACCTGAAAAAGCCTTAATGACGGTATAAGGACTACTATGAAGTCACTTAGTATGGTTCCAGAAGATATAGAAACCTTTGCTTCGGTTCGAGTTGGATGGCGAACAAAAGAACGGAGTTGGGTGAAAGCATTAAAAGAAGACAGAATAACGCAAGTAAGACTCAAAATAGATCTAAGGAAGAATGTAACAACCGAGAAGGTGACATGCCTGTCTTTGCAGTGAACACATGGTAAACGAACCTCCACCAACTATCTTGCCTTTATGTTTGTGCACACCTTTGAATGCAGTGCATGCCAGAAGGTTTGTAAATCAAACGGAGGCCTCACAAGACATTTTAAGATCCACAAAGAGCAGAACTTAACTGCAGGTTTTTGTGGTCCAAATTAGAGGCGCAATCTATGTTGGTTACTTTTCAGAAAATTGTCTGGATTAAAAATCAATCTCAGACACCATGATGGTGCTAAGGTCTAGGTACAGGAGGTGGTCAGACAATCACCATATATATACAGGGAAATTCAAAACATAGGAAAAATGTTTTATTTTATATGAAACAGTTTATAAGATGCCCTTGATCCTCTGATCTAACCCCTCTTGATATCTATATTTGGGGGCATTTGAAAGGCATGATGTATCGTAGAAAGATATATGACATAAATCATTTGAAGGAACGAATCACCAACTTATCCCCAGATGTGATATTACGAGTTCAGAATGAGTGGGATAAACGTATTGTAATGTGTATTCAAAACAATGGTAAACATATAGTGCCCTTAAAAAAAACTGTTCTTATAAACTGTTTCTTATAAAAAAGATAAATTTTTCCTATGTATGACATTTGAATCACACTGTATATATCTACACATATATGCATGCGTATATATACAGCATAACTATCCACATATACGCACACATGTATATATATACACACACATACATATATATATATATATATATATATATATATTATATATATATATATATATATATATATATACATATACATATTAAACATAGACACACACATACAAACGCATGTGCACGCACATACAATTTATATATAAATAAAGAAAGAAATATAGATATATATATATACACAATCACACGCATATTATGGGCTTTCGTCTAAACTCTAACAAGGTATCCTATTCTGAATTCTGTTATAAAATCATTTATTTGTTAACCAAAATACTATTATTTCTACATCAAACAAATTAAAAGCATAAAATGTTATAACAACATCGATTACATGATATCAGTACAATATATAAACTCATGTCAAAGAGATAACTGTTATATAATCGCTTTGAGTATTCAGTTTCTAATTTCGCTGCTACACTGGATCATAAGCAATGTGGTCATGACTAGTTATGTCAAGGTCAGATATGGGTTACACAAATCAACTAACAAGAATACTACGCTTTGTCACAGCCGAGCAAACAGTGCCCATAGTGCCAATTTAACCAATTAAGGTTAGCATATTTTTCGCATTGTTATGGTCAGCTATATGTCATGAAGGCAATATATCAGGTCATGCCATAAGTTAATAGAATGTCTAATGGAATTAAACATTATTTTTATGCATTTATGTACATTTAAACTAGCAAAATCTTGTTTTACAGAATAATAAAATTAAATTTTCTCTGATTGAAACTGTTTCTAACATGGAAGTATCCAAAGAGCATTTAAGGCACATAATGCTTTATGAGTACAAAAAAAGGAAACTCTACAGCCGAAGCGACCCGAAAAATACAGTCAGTTTATGGGAAAGAATGCTTGAATGAGAGAACTTGCAGGAGATGGTTTGCAAAATTCAGAAGTGGAGATTTCAGCCTTGAAAGTGAAGATCGAACAGGACGTCCGGTCGAGTTTAATGATAAGCTCCTTGAGGCATTACATGAAGAAAATACTGTATTATCAATTGAAGAATTGGCAATAAAGCTTAGTTTAAACCATACAACTCTACATCGTCATCTTCAACAACTTGGAAAGGTTTCTCAACTTGGAAAATGGGTGCCTCATGAATTGTCCGAAAGCAACTGTAAACCCCGTTTTGACATCTGCTCTTCTCCCCATTCTCATTTCACCCTTTTTGGATATACTTGTGGCTGGTGACGAGAAATGGATCTTCTATTGAAATGCTAAATGTCATAAGTAGTGGCTTGGTAAAAGGGAAAAATCTCAACCATAACTGAGTAGGGAACTTAATGGGAAAAAAGTTTATTCTCCCTATCTGGTGGGATTGCAAAGAAGCAATTCACTTTGAATTGTTACCGCCTAATGCAACAATCAATGCTCAAGTCTGGTGTCAGCAATTAGAGCGTTTGAACCAAGCGTTGAGGAAAAAAAGACCCGCTTTAGTGAATCGAAAATATGTGATGTTTCATCAGGACAATGCGCAACCCCACACTGCAAAAATCCCATCACAGAAGATCGATAACCTTGGTTGCGGAATATTCCTCATCCTCCTTATTCTCCAGACCTTGCACCTTCAGACTACCATTTGTTTCGTAGTTTACAGAATCATTTGTGGGACAGAATACTTGAATGAGAGAACTTGCAGGAGATGGTTTGCAAAATTCAGAAGTGGAGATTTCAGTCTTGAAGGTGAAGATCGAACAGGACGTCCGGTCGAGTTTGATGATAAGCTCCTTGAGGCAGGAGGAGGTCGAAACTGACATTTCAGAGTTCTTCGCTTTGAAATCAAAAGTTTTACATTGATGAGATTAACAAGCGTGTAACAGATGGAAGGAAGTCATAGATAATCCGAGAAAGTACACTGATGATTAAATTTCAATTAAATATAACATTTGATCACTTGTTTTCTTTATTCAAAATTTGGACAGAACTTATGAGATGACATAATAACTGTTACTATTAGTATTTTAGCAAAATGTACTAAGCTTATTATAAGACAATGTATTTGACAATGTTTTAGTAAATATCTTCTGTTACAAGTTTCACGTTGTCTTCAAAATTGTACTTCCTACAAACCGTTGTAATAAAATATTGCTTAATACATATATGACTTGTT
>NC_043008.1:29443169-29468169 GCF_006345805.1 Octopus sinensis | reverse complement strand
ATATTTGATTCCTTAAGTAGTTATTGACACTGAAATTAATTTTCGCCATATATCAAGAAAATAAAGAGTTAATAGCATTTAAAATTTGCAAATTTTTGGTAATTTTAGCTAATCGAAATTCACAGACATACAGGTGCCTCTTTCCAGAGTAAGACTCCTGCACCTTGACACACCCAGACACACACTCATACACACACACAAACACACACACACACACACACACCACACACACACACACACACACATATATATATATATATATATATACGTAAATATATATATATATATATAATTACATAATTACATACGTATATATACATATGTGGTTGTGTGTGTGTGTGTGTGTACAATTACGTATATTTACGGATTCCACCCAAGGACTTATGGACTTATTTCTACAGGATCGGGAAGTTGAACTGTGAACTTTATGATTCATTTTTCCTGTCTTTCGTCATCTCCTTATTCCTTTACTCCTGTCGTCAATGTCGTCAAATCATTAATCTACACCCTTCATATATGCACTGGGGTAAAATATACGAAGCTCAGAATACCCATCATGACGACCCGTCTGACAAGGGTACACTAGGCACATGCATCAAAACATGGTGCGACATGGTGATCTCATATCAAGATAAACAGCACATGACCTTGCAGGGATGGGGTCCTGTGGGATTTTTCTTCTGGACGAGTAGCTGATCACACTCAAAAGGTCTCTGAATAAGGTTTGTTTAAGGGTGTTGAACGAACAATACATGTTTCCAGAAGTGAATTATCCAAACCTCTAACAATTCCTTTCAACACACGGCTGTGATGCTCCCCACTACTTCTGCTTGTGATCAGAGATGCACATATCATCAGCCACTAAAGGACATGCTCAACTGGTTAAGGTCAAGCAACTGACAAGCAAATCTGTGGTATTGAGCAGAATATTTGCTGTAGCCCATCTTTTATACCAAGACAAAACAATGTACATGATAACACTTCCAATCATTTAAGATCAGAAGCCATGGGAGCCACTGTCTGGTATTGCATCAGGGGAAAAAATATTATTATTATTATTATTATTATTATTATTGTTCTTGTTGTGGTTGTTGTTGTTGTTGCTGCTGCTGCTGTTGTGGTTGTTGTTGCTGTTGTTGTTGTTGATGTTGTTGTTGTCCCTGTTGCTGTTCTTCTTCTTCTTCCTTTTCTTCTTCTTCTTCTTCTTCTTCTTCTTCTTCTTCTTCTTATTATTATTATTATTATTATTATTATTATTATTATTATTATTATTATTATTATTATATTATTATTGTTATTATTATTATTATTATTATTAATAGTTATCGCCAAGATAATATGGCAGTCCAGAAATATAGTACAGATGCCGCCGTTGATTAGCTCCAAGAGACCATCGCCTCTAGGTAGCTATGTGACACACGACCACGTACCATTATAACCTTCGAAGAGGGGAGGTCAGCCGCCTCCCCTTGCAGCAGATTAGTTTCAGTGTATTTACACCACTGCAATGCAGAGCAGCCGAATCCAGCAGGCGTCGCTACCAATTGTCTGCCCGAATGTTTATTTACCAAAATTCGGTGTAATATATCCACTGGCTTTCAAAAATAGAAATATTAAATTTTCTCAGGTTCTGTAGAGGAGACTACGGCAGCGGTCATGGATATTGATAGTTATCGCCAATCTAATATGGCAGTCAAGAATTATAGGACGTATGCTGCCGTTGATTAGCTCCAAGAGGCCATATCTTCTAGCTAGTTATGTGACACACGAACCTGTGCCCATTATATCCACCACTAGTATATTTGAAATGTTTCTAATTTTTCTTCTGGTTTATCTATTTTGCAACATTTAAGTCTAAATTTACATCAATACAAAATTTGTCGCAAAATATCAATTGACTTTTGTGTAATTGTCTCACTAAAATAAGTTCTAATAGGTTGGAATGAATATACGTTACTAAATTATAATTCATAATAACACAGAACTTCCGCTAAATAAATGACAACTGATGATTCATCGACAAAATATAAGCCTTGGTTGATATTCAAATGAGAGAAAAGAGGATCATTCTTAATCTATGTGTATAACGCTATCAAAACATGCACAAATACAGGTGTGTAGAATTGCCTGAATGAATATATTAGTTGCATTCTTCCTATGTGTATATTATCTAAAGTGATTTGCGTGTTTTAATACAAAAACAGAGATATACTAAGCCATCATTTTAGCTGAAACACCGCCCCATTCCAAGAGATTGCAGCAAGGAAATATTTTAGAACGCTTCCCTTATCACCCGCTGTCAGTCATTCTGTACTTCTGATGCTTCCTGTTTCTTTCTATTTTTTAGTTCTGCTCTAAATTCTGCCCCCTTATCTACACGTGAGTAAGGCACAACACAACTCTTTGACAGTTGCAGCTTATTTATTCGACTCCGGCCCTAAGTAAAGGCCTATAGCACGTGCACACATACAGAATAAGCCTAATATGCACACAATCATGCGCAGTCTTATAGATACACATATGCAGATGTACCTTCGCAATATATATATATATATATATATGTGCGTGTGTGTGTGTATGTATAAATATATATGTGCATACGTATATATATACGTATATCTATACATGTAGATACACACACACACACACATATATATATATATATATATACGATTGAATGTGTCTGTGTACAAATACCAAAATAAAAACAAGCAATATTAGGAGACATAAACGTGAACGCAGACACTGGTAAGAAAATTACAAGAACATAATATCGCCCGCAAAAATACCAATTTCGGAATGAAATAGCAATAACCATTAAAACAGTTGATCAGCTAATGGATGTTCCAGCAAATCTCATGGAAACGTAAAGTTGTCTATATACTTTATATTATTAGATGAACGGTTCTGCGGAGAAAACTTGATTAGTATTTGAAACAGACCATGGAAGATTCATGCTTAGGTTTTATAAACACGAGAAAGTAGAGACACATTTCCATGCATATGTATACATACAGAAATATGCAGTTCAGAAATACACAGATATGTGTAGATCGTAAATATGATCACATTTATACGCCTGTATACAGACATATGCTTACTCTATGTATTTTTAAGCATGTTTACCAATCAATAATCCTATCTATATACTACATACAAAGAGTTTCCCTCAGACACGCAAACATCCACTCATGATTATACGTGTGCACGCACGAATCTGCAGCGGTTTGTATCTATACACAAACATGCACACAGGCACACTGAGACATGCACATGCACATATATGAACCGATACATAGACAAACATATAGACAGACAGATAGATAGATAGATAGATAGATAGATAGATAGATAGATAGATAGATAGATAGATAGATAGATAGATAGATAGATAGATAGATAGATAGATAGACATGCACTTACACTTGTCTGTATGCATGTGTTAAATATCTTTATATAATTTTGTTTCTTTGTGTGAATATCTACTTCCTGGCGCTAATGCTGGAGACACAAAACTAAGTAGGACTTGAAATTAACACGCTTTTTAAAGCAAACACGCAAGAAAATTGCGTTATAGAGCTAAGGGATAATTGCTACTATACGATATGGGTGAGAATTATTAATAATATATAAGGCACCCATGATAAGATTACTATTAAAAGTCCATGCATAAATTCTGGAATACGCGATAGTTTGTTATAATATATCCCTCGGTCAACTGGCCGTATGGCGAATATATTAATAAGAAGATATTCAAGACGTGACCACCTGTCAATTTGTGTTTCAGTGCACAATATTTGATATATCATTCACTATTTAGTATCAAGTTTATTTTAAAGATTTGTTTCTTCTTTCGAGCAACTATGTATCCACATCTTCAATCAAATTTGGAGATTTAGACTCATCTGAGTCGGAGGAATGTTCACAATTTCATCCTCCTTTTATGCTTCTAATTTATACAGCAAAAATTGAAGGTGATGTAAATAAAGTGATACAGATAATAAGCATTAACTTAGGACACACACACACACAAACGCACACACACACACACATACATACACACACACACACACACACACACACATACGTATATATACTGCTTTTGATTATTTTATCTGCTGACTGCTCGTCAGGAGAATGAATAATCAACAATAGCTAATTTCCTCATCCTACCTGCACCGGAATACCGCCAACCTAATCGATGCGGCATCACGTCACAGTTTTACAGGAACCTAATTTTCTATAAGAAGCTTAAAAGCCCAGGAATTTGATCTATTAGCAAATATTAAGAAATAACTATGATTTTCAAAACAATGGAATTTACGATTATGACAGCAGCGAGAGCCTTCATTGCCGTTAAGTGTGGGAGAGGGAAAATAAAACGATTGAAATAAAAATGTCAATGAGGCAGCTGAAGACAATGAATTTGTTATTTCTTACAATAGTGATGATGATATTGTTGGTGGTGGCGATGAAGTTGATGTAAACGAAGGGAAGAGATGGAGCAGGAGGAGGAGGAGGAGACAGAGAAATATACGATATATTTATAATTTTCCAATCAATGTTTTATTTTAGACATTCGTGATCCCACGGATTCTATTTCGAAAACTATGAAACTTCCTTTTACAATGCAGTGTTTAATTGAATGATTTACATCTAATTTCTTCTCCTATAGCTTGCATATAACTTGTTTACTTACCGTAGCTTATTTTCATAACTATTATCTCTAGCTTTTTTTCCTATTCTGTAACCAGATTCGAAAGTATAACATCAGTCAAAGTACAATTTTGTGCTCCATTGAACAAAGTCTCCGAATAACATGACACTCCACTCAGCTTATTAGATATATATGTAGCCTTGCTTTATAGGATATTATGACTAACTATTTACGAGTTAAATTTTATTTCGTACCAACTACATATCTGCACCGTGATACTTGCTGCTTCCTCATATTAATCTCGGACTGTGAGCATCACGCTGTTTTTGGAGAGAAAATGCTATCGTTTTTACATATATGAAATTATTGTTGGTATTTTAAGTATTGTTATGCTTGACCTTTTCATGTTTGTAGTCGGCAAATTTTTGTTGTAACATTTGTAGCGTATTTTGAGGACAGTTAAACATATGTCAGCTATGTGAGCATTGATACTTTCATGTACATTCGGTTTTTCGTTTTGAGTATCATTGCTGATTGTTAAATTTTCTGAGATTGTGACATGTGTGAAGCTTCTGATGACGTAAAATGTGCTATAGCAGATATATTGTTGCATGCTGTATTGTAGAAAAGAATGAATGTTTTAGTACGATTTTTATAATATGATGGGTATTTTATTGTGTGGCAAACTCGTGTCATTCAATATTGCTGCTTCACGTTTGATGTCGATATAGGCTTTAAATTTTCCGATTTTGTGTTGATATATGTGTGTTCAAGAGGAGAATATTAAACGCTGAACCTCCACATTACCTTCACATAAATCCGTCCCCCACCCCGAATGTTTGCATGATATTTAGATTTAGCTTTTTAATGATATACAAACACGGTCATATATCTATTTTGAAGTTGAACCAGATGTCGAAGAGCCTCGAAAAATTTCAGCCATATAGTTTGCAGTGTGCAATGTTTATATTTTCTGAAAAATAATTGATTTCGTACAAATACTTTCACTGTTCTTCGTGGTTAGAGATAACCGATTTTTGGACTTTGAAATCAGTATTAACTTAAATTTTTTGAAATATCATCTGCCGATATTTTTAGCAAAGCATTTTGAAAATCAAATACTGTAGTCATGTCAGTTTTGTTAACATGAAAATATAAGATTATGTATACATACACCATACATACGTACATATATATACATATTCATAGAAAGAGAGAGAAAGAGAAAGAGCGAGACATATATATATATATATATATATAATATATATATATATATATATATATATATATATATATATATATATATATATATATATGTATATATATAATATATATATATATTATATATATATATATATATATATGTATATATATAATATATATATATATATATGTATATATGCATACTTGTATGAGTATATGTATGTGTATTTGTGTTTGTATGAGTGTGTGTGTGTGTATGCGTGTGTGTATGTGCGAGAAATACTTGGTTACACGATGATAAAATAGTTTTGCCGAAACTAAATTATTGATTTCAAGATTTCGGATTTCGTCATGTTACACATACTATTATATATATATTAGATATATACCTTTTATTTCTCTGCAACCGATAACGATACTACCAGTACTACATGAAATCAATAATTTATAATCAATTTCTCATATTTATTACAAATGCTATGGCATATTGTCACTTATTGATTAACTCATGGAAATACATTTGAACATATACTAACCGATATACGTATGCAATATGACATTGAAATATAAACACTGAAATATTCAAATTCTTTTACAATCTATGTTAGTTTCATTGGAAATACACATCAACGAAAGAAGTATCTTTAGCCATATGAACTTACGTATGGATATGCGTCAATGTATATGCATGAAAGATTTTATGTTTGTTACTATATAAGGGAATATCGGTTACGAATCTTGTCAAAAGGAGAATTTCAAGGGAAGGGTTAAGTCGATTACATAGACTATGTTGTTCAACTGGTACATATTTTATCGATCGCGATTGGATGAAAGCAAAGTCAACCCAAGTTAGTCTCATTTATATATGAAAATATTGAAGTTCATTTCTGTTAAAATCACTGTAAATTTTTCTTGTGACAGTTTTGTGACATTGGATAAATTAATATCGAAATATACAAAAATCTAGAGAAATGTGTGTATATATATATATATGATACACACTTGGAAAATATACACACATACACTCACACATATAAACACACACACAAATATATATACGAATACAAATGTCCACGCACACACAGGGTGATATATATAGCTGGTTACTAGCTAGCTAGGGATATATATATATACATATATATATATATATATATATATATATATATATATATATATATATATATATATATATATAGATATATATATATATATATATATATATATATATATATATATATATATATATATATATATATACATATATATATGTAGATATAGATATATATATATATATAAATACATAGATAGATGATGAATACATAGATAGATAGACAGATTCATAGGTAGACTGATAGATAGATAGACAGACAGATAGGTAGATAGATCGATAGACATAGCTAGATCAGCGCAGATATAGCCACATACATGCATACATATATATGTATGTAAGCAGAAACATTTATACATTTTGCCTCTGTATGCTTCCCGTGCATAATAATCCAAAACTAACCTATAAAACTACTTTTATTCTATATAATTTTCTAAGAATCTTGGCCTCAAAGAACATAAAATCAAATATTATATTTAAATATATATAATGTCTGTCTGTATGTATATATGCATGTGCGTGTGTACCTGTGTGTATTTCTGTGTGTGTGTGCGTGTTTCTGTGCGTGCTTGTGTATGTGTGTGTGTGTGGTGAGATAAATTTACAGAGGGAAATTATCTTACTCAGTACTGTGGTCTGTATATTAATCTGTTGATGTCCTGAGTGTGCTTTCTAATAAAGCACAGATATTAACGGAATTTCCTTTCACGTAGTTAATTTCCGACCAGCAATGATATAATTCTTCAGCACTCAGGCTAATGCAACTTTCAAGTTGTGTCTTTTGTAAATGCTGGACCAGTATAAATGCAAAATGTACTTCGATTTTCAGAAGAAAAGCTACAAATTATCTATATGAAATTAATTCAGGGATGATAAACAAATATTTTAAATGGATGGAAGCACTCCGTCGGTTAGGACGACGAGGGTTCCGATTGATCCGAATCAACGGAACAGCCTGCTCGTGAAATTAACGTGTAAGTGGTTGAGCACTCCACAGACACGTGTAACCTTAACGTAGTTCTTGGGGATATTCAGCGCGACACAGAGAGTGACAAGGCCGGCCCTTTGAAATACAGGTACAACATAAACAGGAAGTAAGAGTGAGAGAAAGTTGTGGTGAAAGAGTACAGCAGGGATCACCACCATCCCTTGCCGGAGCCTCGTGGAGCTTTAGGTGCTTTTGCTCAATAAACACTCACAACACCCGGTCTGGGAATCGAAACCGCGACCCTATGACCGCAAGTCCGCTGCCTTAACCACTGGGCCACTGCGCCTCCACTATTTTTAAATACCAACGTGACGTTTATATTTTCTGTTTGGTTAAGTTCAATTTTGTAACACTTTCCCGCGCTTTCTAAATTCGTAGACACTTTTGAACATTTTTTTTACAAGAAGGTATTCTACACAGTGTTAGTGAAGATATAAAAAAGACTTCCAGTAGAGCCAAGTTGAGTATGATACTTAAAAAGCCTTGAAAATGTATATATTTTAGGAGAAAGAAACGACATTCTCTTTATCTGATTTTCAATTAAAATTGAAATAAGTATAATTTAACACAGCGTAAAATAATAACTCGGCTGATTGGTTGTTCACATCTATGGCGAGGGACGCTATCGACATGCCAGATTTCGTATTAATAATATTGATTTTTTTCTCGTGAACGAAAGTAAAATGTATTTTATGCATGTACGCAATTGAATATTCTTTGTTTAAATCATCATTTAATCATAGATTTCTTGATTTTGTAAACGCTTGATATTGTTCAAGTGGTATATTTTCAGTATGAAATCTAGCGTCTGTTAAACTCTACGTTAAATTATATTGTTATACACCTCACTTTTGATGAAGTATTTCGATCTGTATGATACAAACATTCCTCTAGAAAATGGAGGCTGTATTCACAGGTCATTATTATTTTAAATGAGATCGAATAGTAAAATTAATTTGAAAGGCTTAGTTTTATGAACTCCTCTATCTAAATTTGACTACTATTTAGGAAAAAAATACATAACAGCAAATTTTAAAAGTACAAATTTCGAAGCCTATAGGCGTATCACCGCCCTATATTTTATTCGGAAATAAACGAAAATGCATCTACCTCTTATTGTGATCATAAATGGCTAAGATTGCTATAATAGAATGTAATTATTAAAGCATGCAAAGACATACACGCGTCTACACATACACATACGCACATACACGCAAACACACGCACACATTCAATTCGGGAAATATCAATTGTCATTTTCGTGACAGGAACTCCTGTATATCACAATTACAGAGCTAAATCGATGAATTAATAACTCGATTAGTAATATATGCTTCATCTATCTTTGGTCGCCTGTAATGACCTCTGTCCAGAAATTATCACTGGCGTATCTTTCTTATTTTTAGACATTATCAAATATATGTCAATATAACTAATTTCCTCTAGCGTTTATTATTTTTTCTTTTTCCGCTCCCACTCAATATCTATAATCATTTAATCTCAATACTAATTCACTCAGAATAAATTTCTTGATTTCCCTTCAGCTCCCATTTCTCTTTCTTCATATTATTTGTTGTCTCGTATAGACCGTCATCATTTTACATCCTTACTGATTTATTCTAGTATTAGTACAGAAACACAAGGCTTTGAGAAGTGATAGCGATGTAAAATTGATGGTTTGTAAAAAATGTATAACAAATTGTGCTGCTACTGCTAACTGCTGTTCAAATAATGAAACTAGGCTCGATGAAGATCTTGGAGTAAAGTCGCTGTAAAAAGCAGCTATAACTACTAAATTATGCGCAAGGACGGAAATATTGAATGTTGTTAATCGATAAAATCAAGATCTGTACTTCATTAACACATTCTTTATCGGCTCTGGAGAGATGGATGATGAAGCTGAGATCGTAAGATGGATATAGTCCGTCTCTCTAACTGTTGTTACAGTTAACTAAAAATAACAACTCATAGTTTTTATCCTTTACAACTGTGAATCAGTCTCATAACTCTACCCGTACGCCATTGATTTTTACAGTTAAAAAGTTGCAACAATACTATTTTAGCCTCAACGAGATGCACATTTCCTCCAAGACTACAACATCGTACAACTCTATGAAGATAAAAACATCATTCAACGAAATAAGAGATGAATCAAACGACACACTAAATAAAAACGATACCAGAAGCAATAAGAACTAGGGTATGTAAGATAAAAAGAAAATTAACTGATATATATAAAAGGCAATACTCCACATGTTACAGGAAACCAGAAGTGCACTCCATGGTTACAGTAGGGTAGTAGATTCTAATATAATGCTGTTTATGATATGATAATTACATGTGTTAGAAAAAATATCATATTTTTTATCAAGTTCGTTATGGAACTGAGTTATTTAGATTAAATCACTACATGACTTGGGTATATATGTATATATAAATAAGAGAAAGAGGAAGAGACGTAGCGAGGTCGAAAGTGAGAAAAATAACCCATTGGGATATTTGGGAAAACGCATCGTTTCTTCTATCCAAACAGAGACTACTATTGCAGCTGATTCTGATAAAATAATTATTAGTATTTGCAATATTAATAGCACCATCATCATCATCAGCATCATCATCACGGCGACGAGGCGGTAGTATCCTTAGCACGCTGGACTTAATGCTTAGAGGTGTTTCGCCCGTTGTTACGGTCTGACTTCAAATTCCACCGAGGTCGTCTTTGAATTTTATCGTTTCGGGTGTCAGTAAATTAAGCATGAACAAGAAAAGAACTTCAAACTGAAGTTTGTCAGTCCACTTAAGTTGAGAGATTAAAGTTAATCAACCGGGTATTGTTGTCAAAACACACAAGAATGGAAGTGTTTCTTAGCTGATGTAAAAGAGTTGTAAAAGAGAAAGTCCTTATAAGAGCAAATAGTTTACAAAATAATAAAATAGATGTACACGAGCGTATAATCAAAGCTTCAGCAATCTCATATTTACACAATATTAAGAATATTCACTAACATATACTGGGCTTATAATATGAAGTGAACTTCAGTATACATCCACGCACAAAGAAAAGAAATGCGTACATAAAAATCGAAAACAGCACTTTACGTCCTGAAGAATCACAGATACGTTTTCGGTTTTGCATTGAGAACACAAACGTTGCTGTAAAATGCATTATTAAGGATACAGCACCAACTCTGTACAGATATTCTCAAGTTACCTATAAGGATATATATAAGTTACCTATAAGGATATATATATTCCAGAAAATTGATGTACTTAGAGTCTAAGCAATTTTTAAGGCATTCTCTTAGATTATTTATTAACCTTGATACATTTTTCCATGTTCCAAATAACATGCATGTTGTCTAGCATATACATAATTACCCTATTAGAAAACCAGACTCTTCAAGTACGTCAGAATTAATAATATAAGTTACATAAAGATAATGAAAGAAAGGGACAAGGTCAAAAGCAACAAGAACAAAATTATTATTATCATTATTATTATTATTGCAATAATTATTAATAACATTAATAATAATAATAATAATGATAATAATAATAATGAGAAGAAGAAGAAGAAGCAGAAGAGGAGGAGGAGGAGAAATAGAAGAAGTAGAAATAGAAGAAAAAAATAAGAATGTAGCTTAAAACATAACAAAGCGTATCTTTAAAACGGCGCATATCAATTGATACTATCTAAAATATATTCCACAAACATTGTGCATTGGAAAACTACTTGTAATATAATTATTGGAAAGCAGAGAAAAAATAAATAAAATACACGTAACATCACATAATATAATAATCGATTTTAAATCTGAAATAAAATGTTTTAGCTTTCAACCGGAGAATTTGATTTAAAAAAGAAATACAGAACCAATACACTCAGACAACTACATGCAACTACTTCAGACTGGAAAATTAATCTTAGCCTGATGCAGTTAGTGCTACAGATGTTGCTGCTACCGATCTTTATATTGAAAATAGAACACTAACAAAAGTAAAACTGTAACAATACTGTTGTTATGCTGATGACTGTTGTTATACTGCAGTATTATTATTTTAAATATAATTAATTATTATATTTTAATTTTTAGCAATAGTATTCGGAGTAATTTTATTGGAAGAATTAATATTATTATATAAAAATGGAGGAGTGAAGTTGAGGTTGTAGTAGCAGTATTATGGGTATTATTGTGTCACAATAACCTCTCTCGTAATGTTAAGCTTAATTATATCAATACATTGTTTTTCTTCGAGTTTCAAAACCAATACCACACTGGTCAACTGACATTACTCTTCACTCATTTTTCTTCTATAACATCGGAATACTAGTTACAAGAACAACAGCAACAACAACAAAAATAATACTGATAATGATAGTAATAATAATGATATTAATAACAATAATAATAATAATAATAATAATAAGAGTAATAGTAATAATAATAATAATAATAATAATAACAATAATAATAATAGTAATAGTAATAATAATAAAAAATAATAATAATAATAATAATAATAATAATAATAATACTAATAATGATAATAATAATAATAATAATAACAATAATAGCAACAACAACGTCACACTAGATAAAGCCAAAGAAATAAGAGAATTATACCAAATCCAGACTTACAAATATTTAGGAATCCATGAACTAGATAAGACACAACACACAAAAGTAAGAATACTATTGACGAGTTAGATCAATTATACAAACAGAGCTCAATGCTAAAAACAAGATAATAGGTATTAACACTTTAGCCGTCCCAGTTATAAGTTACACTTACAATATCCTTAACTGGACACTAAATTAACTAACCAAAATAGACTGGAAAATAAGAAAAATAATGACAGGATCTAGGATGCACCACTCAAAATCTGACATAGAACGGCTATATATACAACGTATAGAAGGTGTTAGAGGCCTTATACAGCTGAAAAACTGTTATAAAATAACCACCATAGGACAGCAAAAGCACCTACTTCAGAAGCAAGGAAAACTAATACAAATAGCCTCAAAACACGAGCAAATCAAAAAACAGTTCTCAGTATTTAAGGACGCTGACAAATACAAACAAGAAATCATACCACCTAACAAATATGAAGAAGAAGAAACAACAAAAGCTATAAAACAAATGAAATCCAAACTAAAACTAGAATAGCAACGGACTTCGGTAAAACGATCGCAAGAAAATCCTCTTCATGGCAAATACTGGACTAAACTAAATGCAAAAGAAATAGACAGAGAAAATCCCAGCAATGGTTGAGAAGCTCAGGACTCAAAGCTGAGACTAAGGGATTTTTAATTGCAGCACAAGCCCAAAGACTCCCCACCAGAAATTACCAAAAACATATAATGAAAAGAAACATATCAAGTAACTGCAGAATATGTGGAGATGGGCAAGAAACAATAAATAATATTATCTCTGACTGCACAGTTCTGACTAAGAAGTAATATATTAACAGACACGACAGAGTTGGGACCTTCATACACTGGAAGCTATGACAACATTATTGAATAACAACTGAAAAACGATGGTATAGGCACACACCAGAAAAGGTCACATAAAACGAGAAAGCAACCATACTCTGGGATATGCCAATACATACAGATAGAGAAATTAAGGCCAATTAGCCCGATATATTTGTCAGAGATCATGAAGAAAAACTGATTTCTAAAGTATCAGTACCAGCAGATGACATTTCTCTAAAAGAAATGAAGAAACTTTCAAAATACAAAGAACTGGAAATAGAGGTAACTCGAATGTGGAATCTAAAAACAGAAACAATTCCTATCATAGTAGGCGCATTAGGTATGATAAAAAAATATTCCAACAAATAAATAACAAAAATACCAGGACGTACAGATATATATAACATGCAAAAATTGCACTATTTTGCACTGCACACATTCTACGCAAAACACTTTCAATACAGTAACCATAAGAGCATCAAACCAATCCACAGTACATACCTAAGGCACACAGAGCTGCGCTCGGTAGAGAAGCGAAAGCATGTTATAAAAATAAAACTACTGAATAATGATGATGATGATAATAATGATAATAATAATAATAATAATAATAATAATAATAATAATAATAATAATAATAATAATAATAATAATAATAATAATAATAATAATAATAATAATAATAATAATAATAATAATAATAATAATAATAATAGGCTGAAGGCGATGACAATAAGTTTGTTAGTAGCTGCACAATACCAAGCATTATGGAATAATTGGATAATGTAGGTTATGCTAATCAAAAGAATAAAGTGTTACTCTTATAGTTATTGAATGTAGCATGCTAGCACATAAAGAATACAAGAAAGGACACGGCAATCTAGGGAGAACAACGAACTGGAAGCTAAGTAGAAAGCTAAGATTTGAATATACTGATAAATGGCATGAATATGTATCTGATAAAGTACTAGAAAGTAATAAATACTTTCAGACTGACAAAGTATTAGAAGCTAGAAGACCTGATAAATTATGAGAAAAGAATGTGCTAGGTAAATCACTTTATAGTCCCAAATGATGAAAAAATTAATATGAGAACTATAGAGAAAATAGCTAAGTACCAGGTCTTAGTTATTGAATTACAGAGACTACGACACGTGCGGGTAGAAGGTATCCCAGCAGTTATATGTGCATTCGGACAGAGGAAATGGGCATAAAATCCAATTTAGTACAACAATTAAGTTTACTTGCTGCAAGCTGTAAACCAGTGGGTGTGTTCTTTGCATCTAACGCTACTTGCTGATTCTGCAGGACTAGCCGAACAGAATTAGCAATTAATAGCCACCTATGATTTGCCGTTGTTTCCTGCAGACGCTACTGCATACAACACCGACATCCGGATGTTAGGATTCTTTTCTTTTCCTACACTCTAATCTGTTGTGTGTATATGAATAACAATAACGATAATAATCCTTTGTGCTGAATGCCTGGCAATTATGGGGGAGGGGAATAGCCGATTACATGGAACCCAGTGTTTCACTGGTAATTAATTTATCGACCTCGAAATGTTGAAAGGCACAGTCGACCTTGGCGGAATTGAACTCAGAACGTGGCGCCAGGCAAAATACCAGCATGCTAATGATTTTTCTCGCTCCCCACAACAAAAACAACAACAACAATAACAATAATAATAATAATAATAATAATATAATAATAATAATAATAATAATAATAATAATAATAATAATAATAATATAATAATAATAATAATAATAATAATAATAACAACAACATCAAGGACAACCATTTATACTATAGACACAAAACCTGATATTTTCATGCATGGTGCTAGTCCATTATATCGATACGAGAGCGCAACAGGTATTTATTTCATCGACCCCAAAGAATTGGATGCAAAATGGATCTAGGCCAAACTTGAACTCCGAATGTATTGACGGGCAAAAAGTCGTTAGGTATCTTGCTCAGTGTGATAATAGTTCCGTCATCTCTGCTACAAATATTTCTAATATTGACAGGAATAGAGTGTTATTATGAAGTAGCATCATTGTGTTTGGAAAGTGGTAGTAAAGGAGAAGTGGAAAGCTTTGCATCAAAACGAAAGTCAAAATTCGAAATGCAGTAAAATTATCATAGCCAGCATAAAATGTACATAAATAGAATAAAATGCTGCCACAATTGACACAAATATTCTGAACAAAAAGTAGTAATATGTCCCTGTTTTGCTGTTTTAGATCAATTCCTAGACTATAGAAACAAAATAGATGGCTGGGATCAAGTGTAAACTCTGCAACACTTACGATGATACATTTGGTCACCTTACTTCTGGCTCACTGGCTTTATTATAGGATATTCACAGCTACGAAAAAGACGGCAACTAGGTTCTTGGGAAAATATCTTGAGAGCAATAAGTGTGATGCAGTCAAGTCGTTTATACTCCAAACAATATAAACGTGTCCTGGTTACGACAGACTGTGAATTTTCTGAACAGTCTGATAGTAAAATCTGGGCAGAATGCGAAGGTGAAAATTACAGGTTTTGGAACCAACGTCCCTGTTCTGTCAACATTTCACGTTTGTCATAATGTAACCAGAAATTTTGAAATTGTAAGGAATTTGTAGTGGAAAAAATTTGATTGAAAAGCAGAATTTTCCTAACATTGAAGAAAGCTGCAAACTGACTCATAAATTCGCAGTTATTCAAAAATATAACATGTATCTAGCACAACTAATCACATACTGGATCGTACGCAATAACTGTTAACTTAACTTCTCAACAACATGCACAGTAAAAGTTCGTGACAGCTCCCCAAACACATAAGTTAAAGAGTTACCATCCCATAACAAAACATATGTATAAAAAGTCAGAAACCAACGAAGGTCATTGTAACTAGGAATTATTTTAGTGAGAAATAACAGTCACATATTCCTCAACTTACAATATCGATAAATGAAAAATACGAGGGAGAAGCCAAGTTAATTTGGCTTATTTTTGATTGCAGTAGATGATGAAGTGTCCATCTATCTGCTGATATGACAATCTTGATGGTTTCAAGAATTAACAACCTATCAGCTTGATTTAACGTACAAACTCAAAGGAATACAGTCACAATATAATTAGTAAGAGAATGTAATCAGGTCACAATATATTGGGTCATCCTTTAAATTATGCAGTTTTTTTAATTGCATGACTTTTAGTCGAATTGGGACGGGTTAACTTACCAGCGTTAACTTGCACTAAAAGCAGGTAGTAATTTTACCTAGTTACTATTCTTAGAGCAAGGTTTGAAGAGTGCATTTCCATTTTAACAGTTATCTTTTCAAAGCTATAATGGAAGTGACAAACAAGCATATTCGACCAAGAGCACGTTCGCATGAGTTCAATTAAGGCAACAAGGCAACAGAAAGTGCGAGGAATATTAATGCAGTATATGGGGATCGGACAATAAGCGTAAACCAGTGTCAACAGTTGTTCCAGAAGTTCCAAGCTGAAAACTACAGTCTAGAATTATAAAAAAAGCCGCATTATTTACGGGATGATCCAATACAAATATATGCCAAACTTTAAAAATAGCCCGGATATATCTGTCAGTGTCAACGAGGATAGAATTGCTTTGCCATTGAAATCAGGAACAGACCAAAGATTTCTGGGAAGTATACGTGTTGTTGGAGTTATTGTCTGCACCTCTCTTATATTCTACTTTTCTGATTCTTCCCTTCATTTAAACCCGAAGTGTCTCTTATTTCTACACATGCGCCTAATGAGAATTGTCACTGTAATTGCTAGGTGTCTGAAGTTGTAATTTTCAATATTTTCTGGATAAAATTGAAATCGTTAGGACGTGCATGTTCATCTACATGAACATGCACGTACTGAAGTGACGGCTCTGAAAAGAGAGCTTGCAATCTCTTGGCAGTTTGCTACAGATATGACGAGCCACGAATCTAAATCCTTATACATGCCCATCACCGTTATCTTGCTAATTTCCATATATTGCGTAACGGTCAGTTTAATTCTTGTGTCCACCTGCTTGCCCTTCACTTTAACTTTGTCTCAAATTCAGTAATTGAGGCGAAGCTCTAACACGCCTTTCATCTGTTAAATTCGATGGAAGTTAACACTGTGGTATAAGATGGACAGAACACATGGCCTCTGCCTACCCAAGCAAATGCGGAAGCATCCGATTGCTCATATGTTTGTGAGTGTCTATAATATTCATAATCGGAATAGTAACGAAAATGCAAATTGCCAATATAAGAATTAGTTTCACTAAAACGACAAAGAGAAAAGTGTCCTTTAAATTCTATATATGTGTACGTATACACACTTACATACATACATACATACATATATGTTTCTGTATATACATACACATACATACACAGACGCACACACACATACCTGTTTGTGTGGTGTTTTGTAAATGTCACGGCAAAATTCAGAACGATGTTTTTAATATCTCTATGACAAAAACACACAAGGTAAGAGGAAAAGACATCCTTGTTACTATAGTAACATTTACGGAATGACAAACATTGAATAGATAATTTCGAAACGATAAACGAATATGAAGTCATATAAATTATAAATTCTGAATACGAGGAAAGGAATTCATGCCATTTTATTCTCGCATTAATGTATTGTATCAAAGAAAGTATTAAAATATAACAACTGAATGTTGCATAATATATTTAACTAAATATATATATTTAGAATGCCACATTCCCCATCATAAAACACTATTTATGGAACCAATCAATTTGCAAGTATTCTAACTGAAAGGAACATAATAATTAAATATAATGTTACCAAGATATGAGAAGCAAGAAAATATGTAGTTGGTGATCTCTACACTAAATTTTAATAAGTGTCAAATTATCATTTAGTATTGAAAAGAAAATATTTTTCATGTTTATCAGCACAATAAATTTCGACTCATAAAGGAATTAAATGCATAGTATATATAAACTTTGCATATAATATATATGCATATGTGATTGCGTGTTTATAAGTGTATTTACAAAAATAGATACATATGTATGGTATACGCAACACATACTCATGCACGCACATTCATACACGTATACATGTATATATGTGTAAATTCACATCTGGCAATGTACAAAAGAAAGAATGACTAAGTGAGTTTGAAATGATTTATGCAAATGAAATATCATTTCTTAAAATCGAACCAAAAGGAATGCATTGAACAAACCTAGATTAATGTATATTAATTATTCATATATTCCTTTTCACAGATGTTTAAAAGATAACTCTTTGGTGGGTGATTATACTGAAATATTTATGTCATTTGCGTATAAAAAATTATAGCATTTTAAAAATTCTACTTTTCCCGTTACTCACTACCATTTCCTTGGTTTTTTTATATATGACTCTGCATTTCGCTTCTTCTTTTTTGTTTTTCTTCTTCTTCTTCTTCTTCTTCTTCTTCTTCTTCTTCTTCTTCTTCTTCTTCTTCTTTCTTCTTCTCTTCTTCTTCTTCTTCTCTTCTTCTTCTCTTCTTCTTCTTCTTCTTCGCTTTCTTATTTGCCATCGTAGGAGTAGAAATTTCTTTTCTTCTTCTGTTTCAGTGACCTTAGTGAAGGAATGTCTAAGATCGATGCGTTGAGATATTATTAGCCGAAATTATTTCATGTGGAACCAAACTCTCTTAAATATGTCCAAGTAAAGCTTTGAAGAAGATGTTAATGGTGGAATAGGTGATAATAATTTCAATTAAATTTTATAAAAGGGAAATGATGCTGCGAAATTGATTTGGCTCAGTGAAAATGCATCTACAATTTCACGGCAAGAACTCAGAAACAGCTTTTCCGTTTGGTGTATCAGTATAACTTTGTTGTGTATTTGATTGCTTCATTATTCCCCCTAAATTGTGACCCTTCCAATTTGTGGTTCTTTTCTCACCATTCTTCTGTTGTTCACAGTTCATTGTAGTCTATTTTATTATTATTACGTCACCCTTTTAAAAACTTTCTTCACGTTGCTCCTAATTAGTTGATCTCGACTTCGTCATCTCTTCTTTGCGATTTCTTGCCAATAATTTAAGTCCCTTATATAATTGTTATCTTGAATATTATTGCAGTTGTCATTGTTAGTGTTTGTGTTATTTTAGTAATTTAATATTTTATGATCGACTAACAATACTACTACATGGATTTCTTCGTCTTATACTACCTGAATTGAAACTGCTTTTTCCAATGATGCTTTATACTATTCACAAATCTAAAGATTTAACTTACTGGCATGTATTCGCAGGACAAGAAAATGAATGCATTCGTGAGTAAATTACCTAAGTATCCCGAACTGATCCTTACTAATACAGGTACGATGACTAGATTATTTTTCACAGGTGTTGTATTCGATAATATGTACCCTAGTACTCAATTGGTACTAATTTTATCGATTTTATGAACGGAGAAAATGCAATGTCGGCATCAGAGGAATATGAATTCTGAATGTGAGTTCGGGATATATGTCACTAAGTATGTTTTCCGGTCATGCTGACGATGTTACCACCTAACCACTTTTAGTATTCCAAAATAACTGTTTCTGTTGTTGGCACAATGCATGACATTTTGTGGGAAGTGGATAGACAAATAGAGTGGAAGCAATTCTTGTCTGGTACATTGAAAACCAATGGAAGCAGGGCTAATTAATACTAAAGATGGAAATGACCATTACGCTGGTGTGAGAAGAATTTTATTTAGAAAATTTCTTTACAAGCAAAATTATATTTCCAAAGGAAATCTAGACTGTATTTTACATGTTTTAATAAAATTCAGTTTCAATTATAGTAATAATGTAAAGCGATTAGCTTATTTAGTAGGCTTCAATAAAATTTTTGCATTCAAAAAGTTATACGCTTAGCTTTACCTATACCATTAAATATGCTTGAATGTAATACGAATCAATTCATTTGTGAAGTACATTGTTACAAAGGGATTAGACCATTAAATCTTTTTTAGTCTTTAATCTGTTTACATATTTATAAAAGAAAGACATTTAATGAATATATTATGTGGATTAAACTATGTTTTCTTTTATAAATTGTGATTATATACTAAAATTGCATAAATATAAGCTTGATCAGGAAATGAGTATTCACGTCATTTAAAATGTAATCTTGTGTCACCAATGAACTACGTCATACGCTGGAGGAAATGTATTTAATTGCAATTTTAATATATGGGTGAGTGACAGCTGAGATGCTTTCTGTATTATCAAAATGAAGAAGTCATAAGATAAGCTTGTACTGTGTCCTTATCTTCATACTTTATCAGTTGAAATTTTGATTCGTGTATTCTTTTCCTTTATCACGAATATTTCATGAAAAGATATGTTAGCATATATGTTATCATTAAACATGTAGTTATACTATAGTTGCAATTCTTAATTATGTTGTCTGTGATATCATAGATGTTGACGCACACAGAATTAACAACGACGCCTGTCGTTGATTTTAATTAATTGTGTACATATTATTTCTTTGTTATATCAACAGCTGACTAGATGTATGAATTGCTGTCGTACTTCCAGCTATAAATATTTTGTTTTTACATTACTTATGTTAATAATTGGATTATTGATAATAACGCGGTTATCATTTGCGTCATTGCGCTTTTAAATGTTACTCATGATTCTAGGTGGAAAAGTTCGAATGACACACTCATTTTTGATGTTCTCTTTATCTTTCATTTTCTTCTCGTTTTGCTATTTATGGTGACGTTATATGTGACTTTAGTATATCCTACACAACATAGATAAAATTACTTCGCTCTACTCAATATAAAAAGAACATGCCTACAAAATCTATTTGTGATGCCTGCTTCAGTGAGTAATTACATCTATCCATAATGTTTATAACTACATACAATCTATCTCCTACGCTCAGTAGAAGCAACATGTATTTTACATACTACTTCTAGCATTTGTATTACTGTGTCATGTTGATGATTTTTCCCGCCTAGACATATTTTCCTAATCAATAACTTGCCACAAATAAACATACAGTGATGCAAACATACACGCAAGAACACAAAAAAATATTTATTTATCCGCACTCTCGCATATAGAAAAACAAACACACAGATACATGTTCCATTATACTTCCAATGGCCGCATTGCATTAGCTTTAAACCATGATATATAGGTTGAGGCTATGATCTTCCCGTGCATTTTGACGTTATGTTTCAAGCCTAACTTTAATATTATTTTTGATATTCGTGTAAGCGTTAGTATCACTTCCGTTGGCCAAGGGCCTCCAGAAATGTGTTCTCTTATTCTGACAATAGAAACTTTTACCAACAATTGCTAATGTCATTTTATCTCACATTAGATACGGTCTTCCTTATATCATTCTTTCAGTAACACGTGCAGTATTTCTTTCTAATACCTTTGTACTATTTACCTGATATATTTCAGATTTATCTTACGTTGAAATGAAATATTATTTTCAGAGAATCGGTAGTATCAATCTTACAATAACTGAGACTCTTATGTCTTAAGTGATCCGCATTTCAGTAGGTCAATGTTTTAATATTTGTAACGGTGAGCTTGTAGATATTGTCACATGTTTATCATATATTGTTTTATTTTCCCCTGTACGTTTGTATTCTAAATACCCTCAGTATTAATTCTTGGCTTGGTGGCTGACTAGTGTTTACATTGCTTGATTCAATCTAATCTATTTCTTCCACTAATTTGTAAATTTACCATCTTAGAACATAATGTTTAGCAGTATTAATTATTGAAATACTTGCAATCACATAATCAAGTTCAGAATTAAGTATCGTGAATACATTAAGTATATTTTGACGAACAATAGAGAGGGAGAGAGAGATTTTATGATTGTGGTAGTCGTGATGAAGTGTAATCACATCCATAATACATAGATGTCAGTGTTTCTTACTTTTTATACTATAAATACATCATATTATCACGTTTACTCCCTAAATACTGTTGTTTATGTGTTACTGATTGTTAATCATGTCAATGTTTACTTTTGTCGGAATCCAAGTTAGATGTAAATAATGTATAAATGCCCTATAAGTCAAAAATACTTCCAAAGAAAACCAATAAATAAATAATTCATAGTTTTTTAAAATTTATCCTCTATGAAGAAGAGATGATTCCTGTAGTTTTCACGTATTTATTACATTGAAAAAGGTATGAAATATGATATATTTTGACGTAGATCTAATACATGAATATAATATCACAAATATTACGCCGTCATTTTCTAAGACGTGTAGTATTTATATGCTACTTTAAAGTATATATGATGCGCGCAAAAGAGAGGAGGAGAGAAATTTTAAGATAAAGATATTTCTGAATATATACCTGCTTACTCAAAGTTTAATCCATATTAGATAATAATTTTAACACGCTTGGCAATGTTTATCTGCATTAGTAAACGTTATAAGACCGAAATGAATTAAATAATTAGTGTCTGATACATGACGTGCTGCTGTACAGCTATACTCTAATTGTTCAGACTTGCTGAGTTTCGAATTTAAACATCAGAGGTTTATAATTTACCTTTAAAATATACGGGTTGTTGATGTACAGTATAGAAACAACTATTGGTGTGAATACATTTTCTTTCTTTCTTTCTTTTTTCCTTTCTGTCTGTCTTTCTCTTTCTTTCTGTATTTCTTTCTCAGAGTCGGAATTTTTGCGCCGAGGCCAGCAATCAAGCTACTATTATCTTCTAGTAACCTGAAGAGAGTCCAGCCACAAGAGAGTATATCTCATCTAACATTCGAGAAAAATAGACGGGGACTAAACTGAACTGCTTTATTTAATCTTTAAAAATAAACATAGTCACTTCTGATGCATCTCAATATATATCTCCTGCGTTCTGTACTAATTCAGAACAAATTAATAGAAACGTGTTAAAATTCAGAAATACTGAATGCCGTGAGAGGAATACATTTGCGTATAAAATATCCGTGCATCAAGGGCCACGAATTACAATTACTATGAGACTAATAATAATTCATTAAAGTATAGACTCATTAATTTTAAGTAGAAAGAGAATATATAAATAAAGTTGAAGATAATACATATACTTGTACACATAGAAATAAAAGAAAGACACACATACATCACAAACTTCATCCCACACACACGTACGTAGACACAGAGCCACATATACACGTTCACACACATACACACATATATATTATCATAACACCTCTATCGAGAAGGCTGTCATCCCGCGATATTGTGGCAATTTAGCCGGTGAGGGATTGATTTATACAAATAAATAAAATCTGTATTCAGAATAATCTTCCACTACGTGAACAACAAACACGTGTGTGTGTGTATATGTTTTTGTGTTTGTGTGTGTGTGTGTGTGTGTGTGTGTGTGTGTATGTGTGTGTGCGTATATCAAATTGAATTTTTGTATTTTTACTTATATCATTTACACATTTCCTAAATACCGTGAGCGGCTCTCACGTATATACATGATTTTATAATTAATGTAAGATTCATAAAAAAAATCCCTAATAATATTTCTTGATATTAGTTCTGTAAGGCCTGCCGCCGGAACAGAAATCTTTTTCTGCTGAATATAACACGAAGCGCGAATTAAGATATATTATATATGTTCATCTCAAGTGAATGATCAAAATATACTGTGTTTTACTTCGCAAATCCAAAGGCAAAACATACCAAGAGCTCGGAGATATATTTTACATAAGGTATATGTATTTCCTCCATGTGTGAATGGATCACTGTCTGCAATATAATAATGTAATCTCGTATTTTACTCTCCCACTTTTATGCCACAGGACATACCAGCATCTTTACAATGAAAAAGCTGTAGAGTGCATAATTTCCTTCAGGTTGTTATCGTTATTGATATATTTCGACATATCTAGGATGTGACACCATTTGTTTGGTAAATGCAATTATATTCCCTTATATAATTGTTTTTTTTTTATATTTGTTCTCATACTCAGCACGTTGTTTAAATGTATATGTATAAAGTAAAGTTTTATGAAACCTCATTATCTCAAACGCGTGTGTAACCGCTCTCTTATCCAGGAGATAATACAGTTCTCAATGTACAATCTAAGGTAGACATAAAATATGGTTACTTTCTTTGAAATTTTGGAAAAAGAATCGCTAATTTCTTACAAACCAATACACTATAAAAAATAATTGTATGTATATCGATGATAGTGGTTATGCCAATATGCCTACACGTCTACAAATTGAAAAGTTGATCTTGAAATGAAAAAGTATGCTCATAAAAATATCACACACACATGCATATTAATTTGCCTACATACACTCAGATACACGTACATTTGCCAAAGAAAACACATAAACGGAGACATACATATTTGTTATCAACAAATGCATCTAACATTTTAAATGAATATTTTCTCTCTATTGCGTCACCTTTTGGTATTATAATCTGGTGGTGAAATATATTTCAAGACAGGCAAAAATTACCTTGATATAGGCTTTGTTGCTCCCAACCTAATGGAGAAAATGTTGAATAAGAACTATCTCGT
>NC_043008.1:29385669-29438169 GCF_006345805.1 Octopus sinensis | reverse complement strand
CCTGACAGCTAAGGTGTGCAAGCGCGCGTGGATAATCCGGTGACAGCCGGTCGTACATGTCCGCCGTCCCGTGTTGGGCGGTGTAAATGAGAGTTTGCCGAGCAAAATGGTTTCCGATTCAACGTCTGCGCATCGGGTCGCTCTGGGTGCTATAGCAGGTCAAGGTAAGGAGCTGGATTCGGCAGCGATGCGTCGGGAAGGGGCATGTGGCTTACCGGACGCACTTTCGCAGAAAGAGCCTACCGATTAACTGAGTGAGCCAACTTCGGTCCCGCGCTCTCTGCCGCTGCGATTGATTGCAACGGGAATGTGGTCAACGTGCGTACAAACGGTGACGACAACGCGTCCGCTTTTTGTGGTGTGTATGTGTGTGTGTGTGTTCGTGTGTGTGTGCGTGTGTATGTGCGTGTGTGCGTGTCTGCGTATGTGCTTGTGTGAAAACGAATGTAAATGAATGTGCTGAAGTAACAACAGATAACAAAAGATAATTAACTGGAGAATGAATTCATTCTCATTTGTACTTAAAAGTGAACAATATATGAAAGATACAAAAGTAGATCTTCCAGCCACAGTATATAATTACTATAGCATAATATCGATATAATCCATGCAATAGTAATAATCGATATAATCCATGCAATAGTAATCGTCAGCGCTAGTGATGTTTGAAGAATTTTTTCGAATTATGTCAATACATTATTAATGCTCTCACTTATCGTGTTCATTGCACAATAACGATTGCACAATAACGATATGGGAAATCTCATTTATTTATAGTAGGCTTACCTCATCGAAGAGCAGCCCGCAATTCCTATAGTGTCACGTAAACAGCAAGAAATCACAACAATCCTTTTTGAACTGAAAGCTTAAACTTAGGAGGAAATGCAATATATTGTACAGCATGGTCTCTGATATATAGATCAAACTATGTAATCAGAAATCTAGCATTTTTTACAATATATATCCATCTGTTTGCCAACACCTGCAAAATAGGCAGACGTAAGAAACAATAATATTTATTAAAGAATTCAAATACCTTATACCATTTTAAAGATGCTCCTTTAAAATCTGCGATAATACTTTTATATAGGAACTTATCTAGATTTGTACAAAACTTAAGCGAATCACAATACTTTCTCATGTCTTTCATACCTAATTTCCTGTATTTCCTAATATTTTCTTTATATTTCTATATCTTTTTATTCTAATATTCTAAATTAAATATATTTGTATATTTGCTTAATCCTTTGAGTACCATATATCTGTTTAAATGTATGAATGTGTCATATTTGCATTTATGTTGTGCATCACCAACTACTTCAGATCAACAACTTTCCGTGACAGATCGGATTAAACGAAGTTAATTTCAAACTTACAGAATATATTACACGATACATCATATGTTAATTACTAAATATATCAGTATTGACAAATGAGATATATTGAATGAAGTCACGTGCAATAAAGAGCACGACAATTTAGCATATATCAATGTATATGTTTTGCTGCATACTGATGGAATTCATGATTTTTGTTGTATTCGAAAAATCATCCGTAATTTAAGTAAGGAATGCTTAAACAACTGCAAACAAAAACCAGTGCACGTTTACTATATGCGGACATAAATGGCCTGCAGGTGAGATATTAATGTCCCATTATCATCGAAGACACTGGCATCAATACCTAACAAATGGGATGCCATAAAATAGCTTCTGTCTCGTTAATCAGTTACGGTCACGTTGACATAGGGGTAATCTAGCGACAGCAGATCGTGAACATACTCCCCGTCTGCTTCTTATATGTCGACATGTGTGGAACACAGAATTATAGTGATTTGAGAGCAATTAGCTTTGTACGTGGAACATATATTCCGATACGGGTGGCATATGCAGATTATAGGTGTTAGTTCCTCTAATTATATCAAAAGAAGGCACTTCCAACTTCACGATATCTTCCATACTCTTTCTCATTGTACTCTTTCTCCTAGAAAGCAATTTTTGTGCGTGTGCGTGTCCACAAAGGAAAACAAAATGTCAATACATGCTGTATATGCTCTATTTGTTAAGAAGAATCAATCCAAAATGTACTCGATTCCTATTCACATTTTTTGTACAAATTTACAAGCAGTATATGCACAGATTTACAAAGCGATGTTTTGTAAATATAGAAATCACTTTGTGTGCAAAACACTAGCTAGTTCAAATGTGAAGATATCTGACGTGATCTAATGTGTGACAGATAATGATAATAATATTTCAACATATATTCCGGCCCATAATCGGTAGTTTCCAGGTGTGATAATTATGTGGATTAGGCTAATAATGTGGATTGCTCGCTGCCCTTTTGTCTCAATGATAGTATATGATGGTAAAAACAAAAATTGAATAAATAAGCCCAAAATATCCATAGATATTTTGATACCAAGCTGTAGTATGATATATGTTTTATATGCAAATCTTCAGGCATGGCATTTCTGATCTTACTACAATTTTACTGAATCAGGCGTTTGCTGGGCGTATTGTTTTCTGTAGAGTTTGATCTGGAAGTAGAAGAAGCACAAGGCTTCATATTTGAGTTTAAAGTTACTGCAGTTGGTGAGTTTTGCTCGTGTTTCGGTCGGAAATGTCTTACTCAATATACGATTTTTTTCGACAATAGTTGCGAATCAACGGCTGGTAAATCAGGTAAACTGATGTATGGTTTATGAATAATGAACACCCCAAAACAGTTATATACATACATACACACGCGCACACATACTTGTACATGCATACACATACGTATACATGCGCACACATACTTATACATGCACACACAGATGTGTATGCGGTATGCGCATGTAAAAGAAATGTTGTATATGCGCGTGTGAGTTGCATATATATGTGTGTATCTATCACACATAAGGCGCATATTACCGGTGTATATATTAAAAAGATTATTAATCAATAATTCATTATCAAAAGCTCATAGAGCTATAATAGTTTGTATTTATTTCAAATTCCTTTTAGGGAATGAAAATGGACCATGCATATCTATTATTCAACAAATATTTCTATGCGAAGTTTCGAAGTTATTTCAGAAGTTACTTAGAGTTATATAGTTATATTAGGTGATATCAGAGAATCTATATAAGCTTAAGAGACGAAAGTAAAACAACGGTGCAATTTGAATGGAAACATAAGGGAAAATGAAACTCTAACTCTGTAATGTAAACTTTTCTATATGCTTCGGTCTTATATAAGTAACTAAAATTAGGAATTGGATTAAGAATTTTAATAGGAAGTTAGGATGTGATTTATTGGGAAATCAACAGAGATACTTGTAGAACGAATGAGAACAAGAAAGAATTATCTCAGAGCGTGCAAATTAAAGGAAATACAAATAGAAAATGAGACGGAAAGGAGATGCACTTTTATGACAGAATAATAGATATGTACACAGGACGTCAGTGTCAGAGGAGTAATTGTCAAAATGAAGGAAAATCTAGATGTTAAAAAAAAGATAGAAATTCAGAAAGAAAACAAAAATTTCGTACTAAACATACAAGATCTATGTAAAACGAAAAACAAATGTTTATCGAAATTATAAGTAGTAAAACAAACATAAAAAATAGAGAAAGATAGATTCCGACAAAACTGACAAAAGGAGCAAATGAATAGTGATAATAGCAAATGAACGAGCAAAGGTGGAAAAATGTCATGAAATGGGACAATATTATATCCCATTCAGCATAAAAGTGGCAGAGAAACAGAACAGTGATTACAGAGATAAACAATGAAATGTTAAAGAGGGAGGGGGAAAAAGAAGGCATCCAGTTGATAGCCGAATGGAAAATAAGATGACTGAGACTGCGAGGATACGAATATTGTAAAAGGTCGAACGCGCTGCCATAAGTGCGTGAATAAATGTTTTATGGATATTAGAGCCATTTTCTCAATATGATAAAGATGACAGTAGCTAAAAAAGAAAGGCTGTCTAAAAATATATAATTCCCTGCTCTTCAACGCTTTTTTTTGATGAGTAGAGTAAATGAAATTTGCCTTATAAAAGAAGGAAAATCTGATAAAATGAAAGAGAAATGAGGTAAAGAGAGAGAGAGAGAGGGAGAGAGAGGGAGAGAGAGAGAAAGGGAGGGTTAAGAGAGAATAGGTAAGTGAGTATAGCTGTGAACATATCCGAACGGGATGATGGGGAAAACATTTCTTTTATGTTGGGGCCTATATGAAGTACACAATATGGAATAATTGAAAGATGTGATGATCGATATAAATGTTGAGAGAGAATGCTGCAAAGCTGTAAATCTGAGGGACAATATCCAACTGAAAATGGTTGTGAAGGTAAAAAAGTAGCAGACGAAAACTTTTACGGAGTGCAACAGAATAAAGTAGAAGTAGGGAAAATGGAGAGGATCAGAGATAGGAACTGAAGTTCTTAGTGAGAGAAAATCCATTGATATCACGCTATCTGTTCATCTGTTTTTTCTTTGGTCCATTTGCAAATGAGATGCTGACGAAGAAAACCACTTCCTGAGAGATACAGAAATGCTTTCTTTTTTCTTAGATGTTTTACGTTTTATTTTCGTAGCAAGATTTTATATTTTTCCTGTTGATGTTTATTTGTAATTATGTTATTTTAAATTTACTTATTTCTTTTTTTAAGTTTTCACATTTTTTTTATGTATCATTCTGACATGGTTTCTGCATTAATATCTTTTAATTTTCATATCTCCCTAGACAGAAAATATATCGAAGATTGCCGTCTGACTATGTGTTACAAGAAAATTGCTGAAGTTTTTTATTTGTTGTTGAAGCTGTTGCTACTATTCTTGATATTGCTGTTGTTGTTGTGTTTACTATTCTTATTATTACCGGTTCTAGCTGCTTTTATTCTGATCTTTCCCACAAAACTATTCAAGTGAAATCAAATATTTCTAGCATACACAGAATTTGAAAAAATCAATTAATTTAATGTGATTTCATTTGTTTTTGACATTTGCATTGTTTTTATGTGTATTTATTTCTAGTGAATACATCGTGTAATTCTTGACTAAATAATTACTTTTTCCATTTTTCTTTCTTTTTTTTTCTCGGGAAATATCTAACCAATAACAAGTAAAATCGTGTCCGAATTGTTCACCTTTTCTTTTATTTCTTACGCGTATATGATGGATAATATAATAGAACAGCGCATGATAAAAAAAAGACATAGTATATTTCATTATGACACAGGCAGGGTACTTACCTAAGAGGACTTAATCATTTTATAAACTAGGATCTTTAAATGGATGGCAGTAATAAATTGTAACAGAGGGTGATCATTGAAATGTTGCTAATGGACTCAAAGATCAATGCCTCCCATTGTCTTATATACAAAAAGTAAATTTGAGATTAATTTATTTATCTATCTATCTATCTATCTATCTATCTATCTATCTATCTATCTATATCTATCTATCTATCTATCTATCATCTATCTATCTATCTATCTATATATATATATATATATATATATATTTATATATATATATATATATATATATATATATATATATATATATATATATATAATATATATATATATATATATAATATATATATATATATATATATATATATATATATATATATATATATATATATTTATATATCGAAAATATTTTGGGACTGATCAGCCATATAATTTGTAAACACAGCTCTGGAGTTACTTTTTAATTCAAAATGAAGTATATTTAACAGCAAGCACTATTATATTGTACATATTTGTGACTCCAGTCATCAATTCAACACAGATATTGTGTATAATCTTATATTCCTTTATTTTTAAATTTCCCAATCCGAGTGATTGCGGTAGTGTACATATTGTGGGGATTTGATATGTTGCAAATTTTTGAACTAAATTCGGATGCCGTAGTTAGTTTTGTGAGATGAAATTTCAGGGTTGATGAGGTGATTAAAATGTATGCAAGTTTCTGCCTTAGTGAGAGGAACATTTGAACATAGATGCCAACGTAATGCTTTACGCCTAGTAAATTCTTATACCGCAGCTACAGGGTAATGGGTCGTTATTATTAGTGTCTGTGAAGTTGTCATCGTGGTTATATGATGGCAGCAGTGAAACACATTTTTACAAATAAGTAAACACATTCACACTCATATATATATATATATATATATATATATATATATATATATATATATACGTAGACACACGAACACAGGCATATTTACCTTATGATATATAACGCACACGATATAAAACCGGTGATCCACACTTGTAACAGCGGTACACAGAAGCCATGTTATTTAAATACACTTTAATTTTACTGGTACCCATAAGAAAAAGCGTCATATAACATAATTCGTCAAAAAGAAAATAAAATCAAAAATGAAAAAAAAAATCCCGTATAGCGTTTCTTGTCATATTAGAATAACATAACTAATGATTTTCAGAAAAAATTCTCATGCTTCACCCATATGTATATATATATATATATATATACATGTGTGTGTGTGTGCATGTATGTGTGTATATCTATCTATCTATCTATCTATCTATCTATCTATCTATCTATCTATCTATCTATATATATATATATATATATATATCAAACCTATTTTGGAGCCGGCCAGCGAAATAATTTTTAAGAACACAGTAAGAAGATCTCTGCAGTTGGTTTTTAATCCCAATTGAAGTGTATTTAACAACAAGCGGTTATATACTGTACAGATTGAAATTTATTTCATTTAGCGTATCCGTTTTTGGCATGGTGACAAATTCAGAAATCAATATTGTTATGCTTTGATGGAAGCTTTATGAAAACAAATTAAACTAGAAGTTTTTTTCCCCTCTAACACATTCAAAGCAACAGGGTTTCTAGTAATAAACAGTCTGTAGAAACAACTGTACTATAGAGCATGCTACTGTTCTTATCTTGTATGTTCGCTATAATCTGTGGTCGGATCAAATCATATAACATAATTCTTATTTAAAATAACGTATACTCACATGTAAGCCGAGAATACATAATATTTCTATATCGATAAATTTGCCAATATCTTTACCAAATATCTTGAAATAAGAGAGGATTGGGAAACAAAAAAATATACCATTTCAATACAAAAACCAATATTAATAATTCTTAGTAAGAAATCTGTGTTACCGATAATCAACTAAAGCCTATATTTACGACCCTGTTATAATGGATTAAATAATAGCTTTGCTAAAGGGCTCAATTAAATTATTCGTCAGTTGGTGAGATCACCTTACTGTTCACTCATCCATATGTATGTGACTATACATGTGAATATAAATTTGAAACATGCGTGCATGAAACTCGACAATAATCTAGAAAATCTTATTTGATTTTATCTGCTTTATTAACTAGCTGATATTTATTTTAGTTACACGCTGAAACATAACAGTGCATTCGGTATTGTAACGTTTCAACTATTATTTAAACCTTTCTGTGCCTCTATGAATGCCCTCCAGAAATATAGACGTATATCTTCAATTAGTTATATATGACTAGTTATACGGTTAATATTTTAAAATGTAAAGATAAATATGGAGTTTCGTGTGCTGTTCCTGATAATTATATTGAAGTAAAACTAGAATTCAGTGTCCTGGCGTTGCTGAAATTAAGAAATTTGTGAGGTAACAGAAGGTATCTGTGTATACTTGTGTAATACACACATGTACACAAGTATATACATGCACACATACACGCATATATATATATATATATATAATATATATATATAATATATATATACATACATATATATATATATATACATATACATACATATATATATATATATATATATATATATATATATATATATATATATATATATATATATATATATGCATATACATATATATATATATGCATGTATATATATAAATACACAAACATATACATATGTACATATATATGCATCAAATCGTTAAATATGTTTGAGAGAGGTTTGATGGTATATATGGTAGTCAATATGTGCTTGTTTGTGGTAGAGCGCCTACATGCATAAAAAACATCGTTTTATCGCTTGCTTGTTGTTCTGATCATCGCTTAATATGGAATACCGCAATATTGCACATACCGGAAAAAATATCTGAAAATGTATGAGCGGATAACCTAAGTTTATAAATGTGAATGGAGGAAATTACTTTTTTACCAATAAAATATGCATATATGTTAAAAGATTCGTTAGCAAGTTTACCATTTTATCATATGGGCGTACATCATTAGTGTGAATCGGCCAATATATTTATCTAGCTACATCGGTGATTAGAAGAATCTGATCAGTTTATTTTGTCCTATACTAGGACTTGTATATATATATATATATATATATATATATATATATATATACCGGAGTAAACACATAAATGTGAAACAAGGTGGAAAAAAGAGTACTCAATACCAGTGGTAGAGTAATATGCTTTATTTTAAGCAGCAGAAAATTCAACAAAATCTGTTACTCTGAGTTTCTCGTTGCGTTCATCAGACAGTTCTAGCAAGAACTGTCTGATGAACGGCAACGAGAAACTCAGAGTAACAGATTTTGTGAATTTTCTGCTGCTTAAAATAAAGTATATATATATATATATATATATATATATATATATATATATATATATATATATACTAGCTTAAGGTGACCCGCTTTATACGCGCGGGTGAGGTTGTGTTTGTTACTTTCTGTTTCTTATCGCCACATTCTCCACTCTCATCTTCCACTCTCTTACTATTCCTTTCTCTCGGACTTTACCTCACTTTCTCTAACTCTTTATCTTTCTCTATCTATCTCTCTGCCATTATAAAAAAATAGATTTCCGAGTTTAAATTACAAATCTGCTTCCACTTTACCATGTTGAAAATTTGATTGAAATCGGGCAAAATGTGTCCGATCTAGACCACCAAGTGTCGCCCCAAATCAATAAAATCCCAGTTTTCACACCAAAACAACCACTTTAGCGCCACAAAACGTCTCCCAATCAATTTCCCCCCTTGAAGTTACCACCTCCTGTAAATTTGAATCCCCTTTCAGCCCCATTTAAACCCCTTTTACATAAAAATCCAATATGTGTCTACGTTCGCCTTCTTCATTTTATAGATAGGATTGAACGCCAATCGCGCCAATCTGGAGGGGCTTAGAGCCCCCTTGAATCTTCTCACCATAGCAACCGCATCTTTCCAGATGGTGGGTTTTAACCTACTCAACTCTGCCACATCACGCCTTCTATGCCTGTGTCAATTTTCAGCTCGATCTGACCACTGGTGTGGCTGCAAACCTCTGACGTAGCAAAACGTGCACACAATTTTGGCCCAAAGCCTCTTTTATATATATAGATAGCAGAGAAACCCGGTCTTGCCCTGGATTAAAATAGTTTATCATTGTTTTATTTGTTTCGGTATTATAACTCGATTTCATTCTTGTCTATGCGGGAAACACTTTAAAGATGAGGAATTTTGCCCTAGAGGCCATACCTTTCAATTGAGCAAACTCAAAGTTGCCGTGCAAACACGCCGGGACTTTTAACATAGGTGTGCAAATTTTCAACTGAATCCTACTATATTTACTAACACTTTCGCCTGTAAAACAGCTTGTGAGACTAGGTCTGCCCTTTTCACAAATATGTAGTAGACCTACAGAGATACCCGACCTTACTTGGGATTAAATTGGCATAGTTTTTCATTGTTCTACTTGTTTGGTTAATATAAGCCGATTTCATTCGGGTGTAATCGTGCCACATTTTAAAAGATGAGGAATTTTGTCCTATAGGTCACACCTTTCATTTGAGGAAAATAATAGTTGCCATGCAAACTCGCCAGTACTTTTAACATAAGTGTGCATATGTTCAGCTCAACCGACCACATAATGCACACATAATATATATATATATATATATATATATATATATATATATATATATATATACATATATATATATATATATATATATATAAACGCATTAAATATATATATGTACATATAAACGCATTATATATATATGTATGTGTGTGTACGCATTATATATACAAATGTATACAAATTATATATATATATACATACAGATATATACACTTTGTATATATACATATTTATATATAGATACAGACACACACACATATATATAAATTAACCCAATAAATATCTGATTCATATTTATTTTTATGATTGCGTGGTGGTTGTGGCGATAATAAAATTCTCTATAAATGCTGACAGACGTACAAAGAGAGAGAGAGGGGGAGGTTGTGGTATAAAGAGTGACAGCGCTGGCGAAGGCGGCAGGGAAAGATAGTAGCATTTGTCAAACGTCCTTATAGAGAGAAAGTGATGGGAAAGGAGGAAACAGAGAGAGAGACGGAGGAAGACATGCAGATAAGAGAATGAGAGGAGACTTATCAAAGTGTACGATTTTTGCCCTAGTAACCACACCGTTTAAGATAGCGATTTCTAGCCCACTCATATCCTCACCTCCTTTTACATGTCTCTGCAAATTTTGGAGTCAATCCGACGGGATCTAGTGCCCTTTAAGCCGTTCCAATGCCAAAACCAGACAAACAAACTTTTCGCATTTCAGATTTATAGATATTGATATATATATACTAGGTAAGTAGAAAAGGCCTCTTCATCCTGCTCCAAAAAATCGGATTTCCACCAAAGCTGCTGTTGATCATCAAAACTTTCTATGATGATATGCAAGGCACCATACAGCACAATGGTTCAACATCAGCCGCCTTCCAAATGAAAAACGGGGTAAAGCAAGGTTGTGTCCTTGCTCCTACATTATTTGGCATCTTCTCGCTGCTGCTCTCACATGCCTTTCAAACATCAGATGATGGAGTGTTTCTGCACAGTAGAAGTGACGGAAAACACTTCAATCTCTCGCGCTTGCGTGCCAAGACCAAAATCAGAAGCGTCCTGATCAAGGAGATGCTATTTGCTGATGATGTCGCTCTGGTATCACACACAGAAGAAACCCTACAATGGCTCATCAACTATTTTGAGCAAGCATATAACGACTTTGGCTTAGTTATAAGCCTCAAGAAAACCAATATCATGGGTCACGCTACATCGGACATCCCAAACATACATATTGGAGACCACAGTTTATATGAGGTGAATGTGTTTACCTATCTTGGCTCTACCGTCACCTACAACCTATCCATATATTGATGCTGAGCTCAACATAAGTATTGGCAAAGCAGCTGCTGTGATGGCCCAACTCTCCAAACGGGCATGGGAAAACAATAAGCTGACCAAGACCACAAAAATGAAGATTTACCACGCATGTGTACTTAGCACTCTACTGTATGGAAGTGAGAGTTGGACGCCATACACACGCTAAGAGCGTCGTCTAAATATCTTTCACCTGCGCTGCCTCCGGAAAATTCTTCGCATCAAATGGCAGAATCATGTTCCCAAGAAAGATTTCCTCAAGCAAGCAAGAATACCAAGCACGTTTGCACTCCTCACCCAAAGACGTATGAGATTGCTTGTACATGTTAGCCGTATGGAAGATGGCAGAATCTCCAAGGACATACTCTACGGAGAGCTTGCTAGGGGCACTAGGTCTGTGGGAAGACGGTTCTTACGATACAAGGATGTTTGCTTAAGGGACATGAATGCCTGCAACTTCAATATTAGCAACTGGAGATTGGTGACGTACCGTAAAAGAGAGAATACAAAGGAGCGACAGAGAGAGAGAGGAGAAATGGAAAGACAAGAAAAGACGTCAACAAGAAACTATGACATTATAACCAGCCAGGAAATGTCTTAGCTACATTTGCGGCACCTGCCAAAGGGAGTGCTTGTACGGTATAGGACTGCACAGCCACAGCAGGAAATGTTTTAGGACATGAAATGTAAAAGCCTGACTAGATTATTTTATATGCAACTCCATTGTTTCTCGAGAAAAAAAGGATGCCAACAACAACAATATATATATATATATATATACTACCATTATAGGATGAATTTTTTTACAGAAAAAAAATCATCTAAATGTGGTAGCATATTAAAATACCTTTAAAGGTTAAATTTATAAACAACTTATAAACAAGGGCAAAAGAAATATATATATCATATATATAACATCGAATCTGTCACAGTTCAGCTACCTGGTTATATTATCATTAAAAATATAAGCAAAACTATTTAGGAATTTACTCCATTCGAATTTACCCTAGAAACATTTCCTATTCAAAGTCTGTTACCTGACAGAGTTTTCTTGTTACTGTTTATACTGAATATTTTATGTAATTGTGTTTCAAATATTACGCTAAAGTTATGAAGCAATTTTACGTGTTGTGTAATGCTATGAAATGCATAAAATGTATCAATAGTGACAAAGCCTATACTCCAATATCTGATCGATGAGAGCCATACATAGTATCTTCGTCTCTGTTGGAAAACCATACTACAGTACTTGATAAAACGTTGATAACTAACTACCAGCGCATAATCAATCAAATTAAAGAACTATTTGTTCTCCTGTAATTCCAGTCTTTGATGTGTGTGGATAAAAGTAATTTGCTGTCAAGTTATGCAATGTTAGTTGCAAAGTAAAATTGATATAAAATTGACATGCTTAATTCTTTAGTATAAGAATTAGGTTATAGTTCACAACTATAGAAATGAAATCTCAATGGTACTCGTAAACTGCATGCTGATTTCTTTATGTAAAATTTTGGGACTGTTTCAATAAAATCAATTGCTGCAGAAAAGCCTGTCCAACAATTCATTCTTTTGTAATATGGTTCCTTCCTATATAATACTTTTAAAACGAAATTTACAATGTTCACGATGTCTATATATTGTTCTCATAGCGTTAAATCAAAATTATATGCTTCCTTGTATCAAGTAGTGTTGTAATCCATACTTTCTCTCTGGTAACGCTATGATTGTCGTTTCACTTGTTTATTAAGAAATGTAGTAGTTCTTCTTACAGTAGTTCCTTTTCACTTCAGTCTAGACTCTTTATTTCATAATATGGTATATAATAAACGTCCATTATTAATCAGGATAGCCCAAAATGAAATCAATCTATCTCAGTATTGAAACGCACTAACTAGAATTATATTCGATTACCAAAATATCTTCGCATCAACTGTAGCTAAATTAATAACTTTATGCTGGTCCCTTTAATTTCATATGCAAAACGACGATTATATCTCTTTTACAAGAATATTGGTTTCAAGGAACAAAAATATCTGAAGAAAGAACACATAGTCAGATTTTTGTTTATTGCCAAATCAAAGACAGCCATCTTATTATAAAATTGTCAAATTAGTACAAACCAAATCTATGAGGCAGATTAAATTAATTTTGCTTACTATTCGAAAATCTAAAATGGAATTGCACTAAACCATTTTAAGGACACCATTTATTAGGAATACATTAATTTTTGTTTTTGGTTTTGAATAACTTCCATTATTAGACGCAAAAAAATCAAGCTTTTATGAGAGATTCAAGGAAACAAACATCTGCCAAAAATATCTTTTGATGTGTGTTTATACAAATTGGAGAAATTCGTTGAAGAGACTGATAGATTTTGTTCTTTGAATGGAGATAGTAGCCTCTCGCCTGAATATCAGATTGGCTTCTGCTTCTTCAAACTGAATACTTCAATGAAAAGTCAACAAAGAATGGTAAAGGCTAACCATAGAATGCCAGATATCGATTTTCCTTCGATACTGCTTGCTGCTTAAATGCTGCAGCAGAATTGACCTTACGAAAGAATAGTTATTTTGAGAAAGTATCAGGCGATGGTGTAGTGAAGGGAACACTTGATATGCAATTAAACTGCTCTATATTCTAGCAATCCCACGTTTCACCTTTTCTCATGTCTATAGAATGTTTTTTTTTCTTAACAGGAAAAAAGTTAAAATATATTAAGAATACCGTTTATCATGAGAATGATACATATTCGTATATGCTGATTTGTGTTAATTTACCGCATGACACTCTACTAAAGCAGCATGTTAGAATCGTTATTAAATTACATTCCCATTTGAATTTAACAATATTTCACCAATATATAATGCACATAGCTAGTGAATTCATTTAGTACTATGTGTTGTTTCACGCATTATTTAATTCAGAAGAGATGAAGTGATTAAAATAATTACCTCTTCGGATGTAACATGAGGGAGTGTGAGAACATTTTTTTAAAATGAACTCAGTAAAATTAGAAGCATTCTTCATATTGGAATTGAAATCGGTTTCTATAAAATACTATTAGAAATTGCGAATGACGGATTAAACTTTCGAATCACTGAGTACAAAGTTTGTTCATTTCACATGTCTATTTCCTTCACTGACTTTATTCATTTCACATGGTCTGCATCAACAATTATTTTGCATTTAATCAAAAGTGTGAAGTATATTTCTATTTCCTTTCCTACTTTTGCCTAAGATAGAAAATACAGTCATTTCTAATTTTTGTGTCAACTTCTTAAGTAAGTGACCGACAAATTAACGCTGTTAAATTACATTCCGTTGTAATTCAGAGCCGGAGTCCTTACATATCCGGTGTAATGAAGCATATTTCAAAATGTTTGGTGAATGACTGCCATTTTCCGCTGTTGTTACTGTGCATATTAGAGAAACATTAATTTCTTACATAGATGACAGTAGAAAGGAACTGAGTAATTTGTGTTTAAAAAGGCCTCTTGAATGTACTAAATGGTTTTAGAGCGTATGTTTCGGACAAGGTGCAAATCGTGCTTCAGAGATCTTAATTAATATTCTAAAACTCAGCGAGGTCGAAAACACGTGGATGAATAATTTGTGAAGAATGAGACAAATCTTTGCACTCTACTAACCGTTAACACTAAGTTTCAAGATCAATATGAGCTAATTAATATTGGCTTACATTTCCCCTCTACATACAAGATATACATATACATACATACATACATACACACACACACACACATACATATATATATATATATATATATATATATATATATATGCACATATGCGAGGGAATTTTACCACTATGTGGAAACCCTTATGCTAGAAGAAGATTCGCTATGGTCTTAACCACGAAGAATTGTTCTCTAGAAAATTTTGTGAACTCTAGAAACGTAAGCAAGCAAGACAAATAAAAAGTAACAAAAATATAGACTAATCATAAACAGATGTTTCACTATCAACAAATTACGTAATTTTACTTACATAATTTTTCTGTAGATCTTCAGTACGGCCGTCTATACAATTATAATTTGCAGAACTACACGCCAGACATCAACACGAGGTCGAAAATGCATTCGGTTCTACCTATTACACTTGTGGCTATTTTTCATGTATGTAATACTATTTACTGAATCTCATTTTTTTTATATGCTGCACCACTGGTGTTAAATTAATGTTATCAAATTAATATCCAATTTTTCATCCTCATTTTAATTTTATATATATATAACACACACACACACACACACACACACACACACACACACATATATATATATATATATATTTTTTTTTTGTACATTTGTATCTGTATATGTCGGCACGTGTGTGTGCTTGTTCATGTGCTGTAAGTGTGTATTTACGCATTTGTTCTAATTTCATAACTTAAATTCTCGTTATGTATGTTCGCTGCATTGAGGCACTTAAAGATTCTGAACTGAAAATGTTTCAGATATTCAGAATCGTAAAACATGTGCAGAAGGAATGAAGAAATATGACTATTATTCATTTTCTTCTTAGCATCAGAGAAGTTAGATGTTTTTTTTTAAATTACATTTTAGACTTTTCTTTAATTTGCTTAAAATTATGTTACAAGAGATGGTAGGAAATTGACGGAAATATATAGAGTGTGTGAAGAGAAAAAGATTGGGTGGGGGCGAGACAGAGAAGTAACAATGTCCATCAAAGTATGACAGTGAAATGTAGGGAAAATTGAAACGAGACGCACAGAGAAGCACTACTAAAAGGTGTCGTTGAGTTAAGACAGAAACAAGTAATACTCTACATCACAGAATTGGAAATATATAAATAGGATGATGCATACAACCACGTTATAGATAGTAAGGGAATATCAAAAGATGCGAGGTGTACAGTAAATAACAGGAAGATCAGGAAGCACGCATACGTCTGTGTGCTCTCTTGTATTTGTATGTGTAAGACTATGTGCTTACAATCATCCGTCTCATTTCATTCAAAATACATATAAATAAAATATATATTGCCTGAATATTGTCTTCATAAAATGAAAATGCTAAAAAAACTAGCTTACTGGTTAGGGCAATCGGCTCACGATCGTCAGGTCGTGAGTTCAATTCCCGGCGGCGGTTTGTATCCTTGAGCAAGATACTTTATTTCACATTGCTCCATTCCACTCAACTGGCAAAAATGAGTAGTACCGACATTTCAAAACGGCCTGTCTTGTCACACTCTATGTTACGCTGAATCTCCCTGAGAACTACGTTAAAGTTACAAGTGCTTGTGGAGTACTCAGCCACTTGCACGTTAATTTCATGAGCAAGTGGTTCTGTTGATCGCATCAGCTGGCACCCTCCTTGTAGCAACAGACGGAGCGCTCTTATATATATACACATTATTTACGTTATTTACATTGCACGGATATGTGCCCTCGTCTTGTTAGTTCTTACACAGAGTTTCAGCTGATTCACTCCGCTCCTGATGGAGCCTTCAACATGTTTTGGTAGAATTTTGAACCCAAATCACTCCTACGTTACTTTTTGCCGATGTTGTTGTTGTTGTTATTATCATTATTTATCTATTTATTGTTTATTTATTCAAGGTACTTTCTGGAATTGAACTCGCAATCTTGAGATTAGTAGGGTCAATTATTGAGTGAAATTTTAGGGCATAGAAACTTAATATCTTTGGGTCCTTCCTTCATAAAGGTTCCATATTCTACTCATACCTGCACTAGGTCTACTTCGGAGGTCTATTTTGTGTTCTCGCATATGTGATGCCTCTTTTAGTTTTCGTATTATTTTAACTTCATCCCACACGGGAATGTGTACTCCCCTTTTCCATACATGATCAGTTATACCCAATTTTTAAAATATCTCGTGCCACGGCTTTACGCTGTTCCTCTACACTTATTTTGAGTGAGCGGCATGTTTCACCTTTGTATAACTACCACAATTGCATGGAATGGCATACATGCAGTCTTTGGTCATATTTTCTTCTATTGATAGTTTTACGCGAAGGATATATCTGCGAAGTGTTATTATATATTTGAATACCATCCTGCTGTCATATGGAATGCATAACTTCTGTATGTTTTCAGAAAGGCCTTTCACAGAGGGTAATGAGAATGTGATCAGTTTATGGGCTTCATCCTTTCTCCTTTTCGTAACTGGAATGGATAATATGTTTTTCGGGTAGCTGTTGCTTAATACGTTGTTACTTAGCTCAAATCCTCAAATCATTTCTTCGTGGTGTGTGTTAGGATCGTTATATTCTTTATTCGATATTTTAGGCACTGAGCAATCCCTCTCTTTACTCAGTATAGATGGTGGGAATCGAAGTTGAGGTATCGTGCAGTGAAGTTTGGCTTGTGGTATACGGATGTCCTGAACCCATGCTTAGTGAGTGTTACTAATACATCCAGGAATGCTAGCAGACTAACTATGGATAGCTATATTGAGTTCACACGATCTAACAATTCTTGGACATTTTCTGGTGGGGGCCAGAGTATAAAAGTGTCAGCAATGCATCGACGTCATAGAATTGGCTTTAGTGGCATTCGTCCTAGACCCAAATTCTCAAAGTATTCCATGTATATAGTGGCTATTATTGGTGATAATGACGAACACATAGCTAAAACAAGCATCATCCTGTCGATATGCCTCTGTATGCCTCTGTAGGTAGTTTCTACACAGGAGATCAAATTTTCCATCAAATTTCCTATTAGTAGACTAGTGCTATCTTTTAGATAGGTGTCCGTCACTAAAAATTCTTGAATCACCGATACGCTTCATCAGTTCCGACCTTGGTGAAGAAACTTACTACATCAAGATTTACAATCTTGGATCCAATGGGGGTATCCTTGATCAATTCTGTGAAGAGTGTGGAATTCTTCACACCCACACACACACACACACACACACACACACACACACGCACACACATATATATTAAATCTCCATTTCGAGCACAGGGTAAGCTATATTTTCGTGGAAGAAGATTTATGTTCCTATAACCTGTGTTAATTCTGTTACCCTTTAAAATAGAAGAAATGAAAGTTCTTTTTCGGCACTTGATGATTTGGGAACCAGACAAAAATTGCTACAGCTCGGCTGGAATGTGTTACCCCACCATCCATATTCACCAGATATTGCTCCTTTGGATTTCCACATAGTCAGGTCTGTGCAGAATAGACTTAATGGTAAACATTTCAATTCCTTGGATGACGTAAAACGATACCTGAGGAATTCTTTAACATGAAACCACCTCAATTCTGGGAAGAGGGTATTTTCAAGTTAAAGGAAATATGGAGATACATTGTGCAACAAAATGTTTCATAATTGGTTGATTAAAAATGTAATGGCAAGTATTTATTGACCATTTCCATTCCTTTAAAATCGGCACGAACTTCCGGACAACCCAATATATATATATATATATATATATATATATATATATATATATATATAACAATCAGCATGTTCAAACAAAATTATATCTTTATTTTAGGTCATATTGTAAAAATGAACATATATACTGCGTGCTTACTTTGTGTCTGCCAGGAATTTTAGTCACATATTTTTGTGAGTGTGTATTAATATATATATATGTGTGTGTGTGCGTGTATGTGTGTTTGTGCCTGCGTATATATATATATATATATATACACCCTGCCCCCACAGACGCACACAAAAACATATATTCTGGCTTCAGATTTGTGTTGTCGCCAAAATCACAGTTTTGCTTATATTTTTCTTTAGATATTTAGGGATATATATTTATCGCACTAATGATCTAAAAGATGAGGAAAATATCATTGCTGACAAGATTAAATGTTTCAAGAGTCACCAATGACGGCAATAAATACATAAAATCTATTGAAGTCATTTATATTTCTTCATACTTCAGTTAGTCTGCGAGCAACTAACACAAGCACAAGGAACACATCATCGCGTGTCTATAAGCATTATGTACGATCAAACCCACACCCTCTTGATCTGCGAACATCACCACCGAAATCTATACCCTTCCACCAATAAATTATTAGCATATTTATCAATATAAGATAGAAAAAAAAAGAGAATTCGCCTTAAACAGATGAGGATCAATTTAATAAATGTGGCATCATATTTACACTGTTTCAGAAAAAAAGGTATGAGCTATATATATGCGTCTCGGATATAATTTTTGATTACATGTGTGATTCATAAGAAATGATCTTCTTTTAAATATCAGACAAATCGACGACTGCACGAAAATATAGATATTTTAATTCAGTACGAAAAGTATACGGATAGACACATCATGCAACTACTACTACCCTTACTCCCCCTCCTCTTCCTCCTTCCTCCTCCTCCTCCTACTACTACTACTACTACAACTGCTGCTGCTGCTGTTACTACTACTACTACTACTACTACTACTACTACTACTACTACTACTACTACTACTACTACCACCACCACCACTACTACTACTACTACTACTATATTAATATGCTAATCGCTAAACTGTTATCTATTACATGTAGTGCCCTCGTTAGAAATACAAATAATATGTCTCGTATAATAAATGCATTTGCATATATTTGGTAAATACTGTGGCGAAATAACCTACAATGTACTGAGACGAAAAAATAATCAGATACGTTAAAATTTGAAGAATTTAATATAATGTTTCTACAAAAATAGAAGCTGAATTATGCAATTATATACAGAAACATATTCTTACGAACATAAAACGATTTAATACAATTTCTATGTATATAAATTTATTGACATGCGGGTATTTGTTGGCTGGTGTATGATGCACGTTTTTTGACCTTAGAAAAGTTCATTAGTAAATATTAATTTTGTTGCATGAACTACAACCAACGCATTTAGTATTTGATGCTCATATTTATTAGATGCATTAATTTACTATATAATCTACAGCGCTTAATTTTTGAGACAACTGTTGGAGACGGAAGGAGAAAATGTGATAAGGCGCTGCAGATGTGCCAAAGGACAGTAGAAAAAAGACGTAGGTTTCCTCAGAATGGTACCACTAAGAGAAACCTAATCGCCCGATGTCGTTTGACGCGTCTTGCCATGCTGTATGAGATGTTTCTTTTGATGTGTGATGGAGGGCAAGAGTAGAAATTTAAAAGTTGGTGTGTGTCGGATGCTTTGTAATATATATTTGTTGTGAATGTGGAGTTCTGTATTTTTATGTGGATATTCAGTAATGGTAATTCATTGCAACTGGATTCAGTCGTGAATTTGATGGATTGGTGAAGTGTGTTCAGTATATTTTTAAATATACTTAGATCTTCATTCGATCTATCTCAGGAGACGAAGCAATCATCAACGAAACATTTCCACTCCTGGTCAAAACTCTACTTCCTCATAGAGTTTTTTCTTCAAAATAACCTTTGCATATGAGGGTGCAAACAGCGTCCCCATAGCCGTGCCCTTTCTGTCGATATATTTCATCGTCGAATCTAAAGCCATTTGCTTCTAATACCAGGCGTGTGGCCTTCGTGATCCAGTCAGACTTGAAGCGTTCATTTTCAGTCCTCTCTGTTCCTCTACCTAGTGTTTGATTGCTCCTAGGTCTAAAGTGTGTTAATTTTCTTCATCATTGATTTTTTCTGAGTGTTTTGGTTGTTCCTTGTAGTAGGTTTGGTTTGCTAACATTCCCAATATTTTATCTTTACAACAGTCCTTGTGCATGATTACTATCACCCCTCGCTTATCAGCGTCTTTTAGTATGACTGAGTTGTTATTCTTCAGTGTTTGTAACGCTTCTTTTTCTTCTTGACGGAGGTTTTGTTTGCCTCTGCGGGTATTTAGGAGAAGTTTTGAAATCGTGTCTATATACGCGTCTAAAAACTTGTCTCTCCCCTTGTAGGGAGTGAATTGTGATTTATTTCTGACTGTTGAGTGATCATTTAAATCCTTACTACTGAAGAATTCTATAAGTCGTAGGTGGCGGTTGAAGTGTTCAATAGCAGATTTCAGTTCATTGAGATTAGGGGTGGTTGTTAGGGTAAACTTGAAACCTTGTAATAAGAGGTTCATCTCATTCTTGATGAGGTTTCTATTAGACAAATTTATAATCTTCGGGTCTATATGTTCTGTATGTTCATTTACATTTTGTGTTTTATAGGGTCTAGTGCGTGACTTTGGTATTTTCTCCCTAAAAAAGGAATTGTGTTAGTGTGTATCCATTTTCTGATTTCGGGATTCTGGTTCCCATGTAGGCGGGAGGATGGTTCATATCTTTTATAGGAATTCCGTTCGTTTAGGTTTTGTTTCCTTCCCATCTTCCAGGTTTTTTTCACCATTCAGGATATATGGGTTGTAAATTGTGGGTTGCTTCAGTTATCATGTTGATTATTATTCATATTATATACCTGTGTTGTTTATATTTTATTTTTCTTTCTTCCCCTGTTTCTTACATGTAGGAGACATGATATTACGGGTTGGTGGTTGTCTGTATGTTATTTGTTTTTCATGTATTTTGTCCTTATCCATCTTCGGTGTTTGAAATTATGGGTTGATGATGGATTTCTACTCTGTACTTGGGTTGAGATGGAGGTAATTTCTGCGTATGTTCTTAGGTAATTAGAGGTTCGCTACCTTAGTGCGCTTCCTCTGGTGTTGGTGTCTATGCTTGTTTTCGCTTTCCTCGTATTTTATTGTTGTTGTGGTTTCGTTTTCATAATTCGTTATAGCTTTTTTCTTATTCAGTGAACAACTCTTGTTTTCCCCACATTTTATGGATTTTTCTTCTTCCCGCTTTGTGTCTTCTTTCCATAGTTTTTGCACTTTTTCATGGCATTGATTGTCACTCCACGCAGCAATTTCAGCAAGCATAACTGCATCTGTTGCTTTTACTTTCTCTTCGTGTCGTATCTTTCGTGATTGTAGAAAAGCGATTTCTGCTTATAGTCGACATAAAGATAAATTCGTACGTATCTTTGTCTCTTCTAGTGATTCACTTCTTATTTCTTTAATAAGAAATTTTCTGGGCCCGATTGTATTTTCTTTACTTTGCCAAAACTGGTAGGGGTTGGCTATATTGTTCCATCAAATGCTTTTCCAATATGCATGTTTTCGTTGATCAAGAAGTTTCTTCCAGAGATGTGGTTTCAAGGGATTTTGTTGTCGTATATCAATTCTTGTTTGTCTCTGTTGTTAAAGCACCTTCTGTATGCGTATCATTCACAGTTTCATCTGAATTGCTGAACATTGTGTCAAATCTTGAGATAAGTATATTCAACTTATTTTTGCGTTCTTATTTTTAGTGTTTCTCGGCTGCGAATTTGATTGTCATCCATTCATTCTGGAACATGCAACAAAAACATTGAATACGTAGAATGTTGTTCCCACATACATTTCAAGAGAAGATTCCTTTTCCAAATAGATGCAGATATGAACTGCAAAATGAAAAATTTCGTATAGTGCATTACCTGCCCAAACTTCTACGAAAATTATATTGGCGAAACAAATAATTCCCTCTGCCAACATGCAATAATCCATAGGCAACACATCCGACAATAGGAATTACGCAAGATCCCATTAAATATTTGGAAATATGCACACAATAGCACTGGCCACTTCCAAGCACCCCAACCATCAACCACACACCTACACATTACAGACGCACACATCCACACGTCAAAATCACCAGCCGCTATCCACACGCACACATACTCACACATACTCAAATGCACGTGCACCGTCATTTTGGTATCACCAGTACATTATCATCCTCCCTTCTTCCTAGCTCTCCTATCTAACTACTTTTGTTCAACCAGTCGTCATGATTGACGGCTAAATCCATAAGTTATTTTTTAATATTCTCTCTCTATATCTTCTCGTGCTCCTTTCAGTTGAAGAGTGTATGCTCGAAACGTAAAATACTTTCTCACCTTCCTCAGCGTCAGGTTTATACACCCGTCTTCGTACTTTGTTTTTCTTTAATTTCCACTGTATATATATATATACACACACACATATATATATATTCATATATATATATATATATATATATATATATATATATATATATATATATATATATATATATATATATATATATATATTATATATATATATATATATATATATATATATATATATATATATAACTATGTATATTTATATGTAAGTAAGCAGATAGCTATGTAGATAGACAGGTGCATAGGCAATACAGCCAGACAAGCTCAGGTATACACAGTCATACGTACATACATACACATAGACGCAGTCACAAGCGCACAAACAAACAAATAAATATACTAAAATAACGCAGTTCCGATAACGGACAGTCAACTAATATTCTAGAGGTTGAAAGAAACAGCAAATATGTTTGAAAAATTATATATATATGTGTGTGTGTGTGTGCGTTTGTGAGTGTGCGCACTTATATATATGTATATATATTATATATATATATATATAATATATATATATATATATATATGTGTGTGTGTGTGTGTCTCTGTGTGTGTGTGTGTATATGTACGTATATATTTATACGTGTGTGTGCGCGTGTTTCTATCATGATTTTATAAGCTAATTATTACCACGATCACGAAGATATTCAGAATATTTTTTCTGTATTTTTTATATTCGGCAGATATATTCCAATATATTCTAAGACATATTCCCTTCGTCATATAGCCTACTTACACTACTGTCTTTAAAATTTTCGGTTAAACGTAAGTATTTTAATTTCTCTCGTCCATATTCTTAGAAAATATTGCTGAATTAATGAAAAATATTTAAGCTTTAAATGCAAAGCGTTCGGAATAATGTATTTTATTAATTTGAAAATTGTGAAAATTCTTTTATACTTTCTATTACATAAAGATGTTTTTATTCTGAAAGACCGTCATATTGCAGCATGGGAATAATGCAGATTTGCAGCATTTCCCCAACATATATTTCTATTGAACTACAAATCAATAATCCAGGACGGATCTCAGCATCATACAAATATAACCATAGCAACAACATATTTCTTTAAAACGCGCTTTGTGCAACATCGCCATATCTTTTGCATCTGTTTACATGCGGTGGAGCCCCTGTAAATGCTTTTTGTGAGTTTGAATAATCAATGACAGTATACGAAGAATATGTCGTACATATCCATTTTTCCAATAATGATATGAAAATGTAAATGTCCATAACTCTCACTTGATCAATAGATCAGCTTGATTAGGTTATACAATATGTCTGCTTGTTGTATAATAACAATACATTTAAGAAATGCGGATTAATGTGCATTTCAAAACGGGACATTATTATTCGACGTTTCTGCGCATATGAGACTGACTCCGAACGAATTGGTTCAAATTTGATATCATACGTTGTCCGTGATAACTATCATAAATGCTCAACACCTGAAGGAAAATCAATCCTCACAGACCGCCAGCCATATTCCATTTCTGAAGATTTAACATTCATTATGAATTGTTTACTACAGACATTTATCGGAAAAATTCTGAACCTATGAGAATGATATTTTAAATTCCTATTCAATCTGGAACTACGTGTCTGTACACAACAACACCTATCTGATTAGAAGGTAAAATAATGTTTGAAAATTATGTCAGTATTTGTACAGATCTGGTGTTTCCATTTAATCTGTACCTTACAAAAATGAAATTATTGCATCAAAACTCTCGTCTAAATACCTACAATGGTAATCAAAAGTTTACGTTTGCAAAATTCTCATCCAAATATTTAAAAGAAAATACGAAGCAAAATATTTTGCTAATAGAATACTAAGTAACGAAATACACTTATGTCGATATGAATTCCTGATCAGTGAAAATATACATAAATAGAAATAAGTAACAATTGAAACACAGGTGTCAATTCATTACGGCCGTTATTAACGACTCTTTGAATTGATTAATGATTACATAGTATCATTGTAAAGAAACCACTCTTCACAAATAAATACACAAACTTTACAATTAAGGATATTCCAAATGATTTAACATATATTAAAACACACGTAGCAAAACGTTTTCAATGTTTCTGCTACTTTTTTCAGTTGACAGAATAAGTGCCGGTTTCGCTTAAGCTAATTATAATAAAGTAATTTATGATAATGTTATAATTCATGCAATCATTATTTAGTTTTCATAACATGTTAGTAGTATGAAGGTTATTTTGTTAATGAAACATGAACGTTACCCCTACTAAACTATATTCACTTCCCGATTCCTTTTTAAAGTATACATTCTCCTACTATCATGGAACAAAAGCATACAATAAAGCATGAAATATATATATATATGGATATATCCTTTGCAACATAAAATATTTCTTTTGATTTTCCTTCGTTTTATATCTTCTTAATTCATCACGGAAAAGTTATAGTTAAAAATTAGAAATGCACATATCTATATCTATCTTTGTAATTATACATTTGTGTATATACATACAAACATACGTACACACACACACACATACACGCACAAATAGCACACACCCTATGTGTATGTGTGTATATACACAGATGCACACACCCACATCCACAGGCCTACATAGACACATATGCATAAATGTGTATGTATGAACACACAAACGCGCAGAAGCACACAAATACACACACACACACCACACACACACATATATATATATATATAAGTATTAGCAACAATTTTAAGGATATAGAATATGGTGACTTGTTTATCCTCAAAATTAGCTTCCACTTGTTTTGCAATACTATACACCATATTATTATAGCCTTTATGACCTACATGTATTTCCACTGCAACATAAATACTAAGGGATGTATTAACCTGGAACATACCAGAGAGCCACATTGGTATCACCCTGGATAATATACCCCACCTAACTCACATTTATATTTACATGTATGTGTATGTATGTGCATGCGAATGGTGCATGCGCGCGCGCATGTATAGTGTGTTCAGGAGGAGTTCGACTCTATTTTTTCCCGTGGAAACTAACACCGAGTGGGCAAAATTCTTTGGGTAGAAACGACCAGTAAATATTTTGCGCAGGCAAACCACGTTAGCTTCCGGCCCCTATGCCTAGACGTGTAGTGTATTTCCACTTCGCCTGCAATTTGATTGCTGCTTACCCGTTCTTCCATGGCGATTTTCAATGACATTCTCAATAAGCTCCTCGTTTCAACGTGTGGATGGGCTTCCTCTTAGTGTCTCGGTTTCGCCTACGGTGCAGCCATATCTCAAGCAGTTGTACCACTCCTCGATATAAGTATAGTCCGAGTCATCATCCTGTAGGGCTGGTGAATATTCTGGAAGTTATCACCAGTCTTCTTGAATATTACAAGTCTTTGGCAAAACATGATACAATATCTCACTTCGACACGTTCAAGGAAGATAAAAATCCGATGAGTACACAAGACACATGTACTCAGGGCAAAACTGAAGGGAATTGATGAAGCCTACCTACATGAAAATTCTCACGCCTGCTCAGGAAGGGTGGAGTCACCTCTTTCTCAATTGTTTTTGCAGACGTGGCATTAATTGCCATGGGAAATAATAGATACCGTTTGACACATGTTGAATGCACCTCGTATATGTGTACGTGAGCGCGAGTGTGTGCGTGTGGGTGAGTGAGTGGTATATGGTCTATCTATCTATCGATATATATATATATATATATATATATATATATATATCTGTCTGTATGTCTATCTTTGTATGTATGCGTGTGTCTATCTATCTATCTATTTATCTATCTATCTGTCTGTCTATCTATATATCTATCTATATATCTATCTATCTATCTATCTATCTATCTATCTATCTATTATCTATCTATCTATCTATCTAGGATGATAAATAGATAGATGGAGAGAGAGAGAGAGAGAGAGAGAGAGAGAGAGAGAGAGAAAGAGTGAGACAGGGAAACTTATCTGAATTCTTGGCACTAAAATTTATCTGACCTCTTGGCTGGATAAAGCGTTGTTGCAAATATTGTATAACACTCTTCATGAGTTACAAATTATCATACTTCAACTTTCCCTAGGCGTTAATATATACATCATTGTGTCATGATTTATCAGAGATAGCTTCTTTGCAGGTAAAATTTCTAGATTCATCTCAACGATAGAGCAGAATGAATTGTAGCGGAATTACGATATATTTTCAATGTTCAACAGACATATACAAAAGAACAACCGAAATAAAAATGTATAAGCGTCACTGTATCTTATGCAATATAGTTCCCAATTGGTTTTTAACTATTCAAAACAAAACAGAAACAGATTTTGCTTTTTACAGCTATTTTACAAAGTACTATTTAATTCACACTACTTTCCAGCAACACATTACGTATCTATTTCGTACAAAACATATCTCCATGTTACGATAAAAGCTACTATGAAAATATTTGCACGTGGAGAGCTTCCTCTTAGCAATGTCTGAAATCAGTATCTAGAACTTAGATTTATAAATTAAATATTGCTATATACATACATGCTTGCATACATTCACATATACATGCATATGTGCATACACACATGCATACATACAGACAGTCAGACAGACACACACACACACATATATATGTGTGTGTGTGTGTGTGTGGCCGCATGTGTTTGTAAGTTTGCATACTTAAACACAAACAAACACACACATATATCAACTGCTGTTGAATCTATAGTAGTTATATGGACGCATACATACTAGCATCTGAAACTTTGTTTAAAGATATCTTTGGCACGTAGTACTGTCTTAGCACAACATGAATATCACATAATTGTTTGCTCTTTGACGCATCCAAGAACCGCCAGGGCTGACTGCCAGTTGATTCGCTCAACGTTGGTTATTGGCAGCAATGTGTGTTGTACAAAGTGATCAGAAGAATAGGTCAGTGATCTATATTTGAGATTACAAACACATAAGAGGGGGAAATTTCATTGGGATAAATCAATTAATTAAACACTGTCGTCCATCGACTACTAAACGGGGTTTCAGATTAATGTGCAGCTTGGAAAGTACGGAAGATTATAATTATTCGTTAAATATATTCATTACGTTTTTCCCAGGGAGATTTTAATTCATGTGAGTGCATAAATGTACAGGGTTGCTGTGCATATATATGTATATATATATATATATATATATATATATATATATATATATATATATATATATATATATATATATACACGCACACGCGCACATATTTTATCTCACAAATTAAAGCTAAATAATATAATTCATTTAAATGATATAAATTATTTCGTTTATAATGGGATTGAATACATATTTTTATGGGAGAATGTGCTCAAGAAGAATTATTTGGTTGAGGTATGGTTATATATGATTAACCGACTAAGAAAATGTCCATTCCTTAGACTGTAAGTATGCAATCCGATTGAACTAGTAAGGGTCATTAAATCATATAGGTAAAGCTTCCTTCTGCACGTAGGAAAATAGAATTTTAGTGACTAGTTGAAATAAGGTTTAGCTGTACATAATAGGAGGTCATTGCGGAACGTAAACATAATGATTAGCCGTAAATAGTTGTATCTTCGTGGAAGCAAATCTGGGATGAACCCATCAAGATTTCTAATATAATACATTTATCGTAGAAACAAAATCCTATCTCTCCAGGAAAAAAAAAAAAGAAGCTTCAGCTGCTACCCGTGGCATTTGTTGAGACTAATCAATCTGATTCAATTGACAGTGCATATGTCTAAAAATTCTGAATAATGTATTTGTTGACTATTCTAAGCTTTCAATGAACAAAATGTAGTAGATAATACATAGATATTTTGGAATGTAATGTTTACATTCATTAATAAATATTTTTATAAACATGAAATATTACTTTTTCAGTTGCCTCTTCACACAGATGTTCAAAGAGTACTTTTATAGTAAAACAATACATATATATAAACGGTCGCAAGAGACTAGGTACTAGTATTTGTTATGTAATGCCCGGCCCTGTCTTGATAATGACATCATCTACTGCATTCAGCGAGGATATTGATGCAAAACAAAGGGATACTGTAGGGATACTATTCTCAAGACTACTGCCAATCAAAACTTTTGTTTTGAGACATGGATGAAAGGCATAGATGTTTTCAATGTAGTGGGGGGAATCAAGTATTTTTGGATTCTTAATAATTTATACTGATTAAATGATATTCATTTTTCACAAATGGGCAATTGCCTCTCTTCGCCAATCATTGTATGTGTTTTTGTCTTCTTGATGTATCGAGTATGAACATGAATGGAAGACATCATTGACCTGGACTGAGATTTGCTTGTGTGCATGATGCAGATGTATATACTTAATGAGTTAAATTCTCTCGTAACCTAATCTATTTCTGGTCGTTCAAGAGTGAAGGACATGCACAAGCGGATAGTTTTAGCATAGCTAAGTCTATTGGCTTTATTGGCATAGAAAACAAAAGTGATGTTACAGAGTCTATAAATCAGACTCAGTGTTATCCTGCGAAGGTGAAACAGTTAGAGAATTGCTTTACTTCTGGCTGATCTGAAAATAACGGATGAAGTAGCATGAAGAAATATTTGCAACGCATAAAAATCTGCATGCGATTCTCAAAGATTCAGCAGAATGAACTGTGGACTTATAGTAAGTAAAGAACGCGTTATTTTAGCATGCATTGAGTATTATTATCGTTCATACATTTGACACTCTCAAATGCACAGAAATAAATAATTGATAACTAAATAACAAATGTTAGTTGGTATAACTGAAGTAACACATAACACAGGATAAAAGAATTAATGCATTATATATTTGTTTGGTTACTCATCGATCAGAATGGTGCATCGGAAATGCTCTCGGTTCATAATCCTTCAGTATACTGATCGAAGTTACCCTCAGTGAAAATCTAGTTACTTTGCTGTCACGCATAATTCGCAACAAAGTCATCTGAAAATACACCATCCATAAGTTTGGTGTGTGTGCGCGTGTGTGTGCGTGTGTATGTATTCATATACACACGCACACACACGCGTTTTTATAAACAGGGGTGGATACTGAAAACGCTCCTGATTTTATGGGTGTCGCGAAAGGCCTGGTTCGAGGCCCAACGTTCCGAGTTCTTTTACAGGGCTTAGAAAAACTGAAGGACCGTTGCAATAAGTGTTTGAATCTGATTCTCGTCTATTTTCCTTTACTCAAATCGAGGAACTTTTCAACACCACCTCGTATATACACTGAGACACACAAAGTTATATGAATATATATTTTCAAATATTTATACATTTATATTTGCTTATTAATACTTATATCAACATCAACCGCTACTTACATAGGAAATAAAATACTTTTAATCCCGAAATAGTGGTTTCACTCTCATACCTGATACGTATATAGCTCCGTATGTATGTATCTATTGATTTGAGATCACTTTCGATATTACATGTGATAATGTTTCGGTGACATTTGATGTTATATCAAATTTCTTGATAGAATATTTTCAAAATGATTGTATAATTGCGTACCTATTTCTGCTAATATAACGATTTGGGAGTAAAGGCCATAACGTTACGCTACGTATTGTATGAAAAAGTTCACGGCTATTAAGTGGAACAGTGCGCAAGTAGAAATGTTGTCGCCGTCATGGTGGTAGTCGTAGTTATAGTTATGGTTTTGCTATAAATGTGTGTCCGAGGAAGATTTCGAGATTTCGAGAATATAGAGAAATTTAATCCGATTTAATCCTGTATCACAGCAGGCAACATTTAAATAAAAGATTCGACGTGTGTCTGTGAGTGATGCAAGGACTGGAATTTTGTACTCTACCTTATGTTCAGAGAATAAGTATTTCAATTATTAGTCATCATGCTATGATTATATATATTTTATTTACATTAATAATTACATTTTATAATTACAAGTAATTACATTATATATAATTAAATAACATATTATATATAATTATATATTTTAATTAAGTAATAATTATATTGCTATTCTCTGATACTTTCTCCGAGTTAATTTGTCAGATAATGCTTAAGGGTTGAATTGGCAGAATCGCTATTATTCAAACATCTCGCATTTTAACTTAATGTCCAGTCAACCGCAACTTTGCGCTTGTAGGCTCAGGTGTCACTAAATAAGTATCAGTTGTGTGCTCTGGCTGAGTAGAAACATTAGATCATTCGGAGCTCTCTTCTGCCCATGATCTACTTTGTAATAGAGTAACCCCAAATCTTGCTGCAAGACTGTCAACCTGCCACCAAGTGTATTAAGGTTACCAAAGTCCTTAGAAGTATTTGAGGTCATACCTTGCAAATACATCCCTCCTATCAGTAGTTGCCTAGCCTTTGAAATGCGTTAAAACACTGTACTTCGCTCTTTCGCTTATCTACCACGAAAGACCTCAAGATCCGTACGTTTAGAGAGGAAAACTACAGGATAAAATGAAACCCCTTCTATGGCCGAACAGGTTCCTTGAAATCAACGGCATTTCTCTACATAAATCAAAGTCAAAAGTTTTGAAGTGGAAATAACTCGCTGGAGGGTACATCTGTTTATAGACAAAGCATGGGAGTAGACTGTATGGACCCCACAATTTATCTAAGATTATAAATCAATAGGTTTGTGCGTGACCTAGACTTAGACTACTTAAACTGCAAGATTCATCACCGCTATTTTAATACTCTTTGTTAACGTTCTGACTCGTATTACGTATCCATGTGTCACTGTCAGTTACACCTGGTATCTGACAGTGACAGTTTGGAATGAAGCTGCTAAACCTACGCAGTTTTGTGGAAATGACCCTACGCATGGTCTCACAACGCTAGAGAGAGAAAGAGAGGGAGAGAGAGATGGGGAGGAGAAGAGAGAGCGAATGCGACAGTGCATGAGAAAAAGAGAATGCGAGGAAGAGGATAGAAATGAGGGAGACAGAAGAAAACTGGAGAGGAATAAGGAATTTAGAACAAAAGAAGAATTGATCTCAATAATAGGATTGCATTCTTGAACGATACATACTGGAAGCATAACAAAGCCTTTTTTCGATATTTAAACGCAAAACAGAGAAATACCAAGTCAAAGTGAAATACTGTGAGGCATTCTATCAAACATGCAACGATTTATACTGTTCGTTTGCCGCTATTCTAAATTTATCTCACTCAAGTTTGAATATTTGTGTCAGTAATAGAAATAATTCATTTGCAGATAATTTTTAATTGTATAGTTACCCTGCGTGCATAAGCGTAATCAGGTATTGTAAATCACTCGTTTTTGTCTTTTTGTCTCTTTATGTGTTTGCAAAATTGCTGAAAACAGCTGAGCGGATTTTCACCAAATTTGGCAGAGGTACTCATTGGGTGAGTGTATGGAAATGATGAAAATTTGGGTTGGTTATCTTCAAACATGCATAAATATATACAGAGGTATGCAACTATGTGGGTATGAGTTCGCAAGTGCTTGTGTGTGTATATAGTGATAGATTTCGGGGTTTCGTTTATTTATGAGTTGATTTCGTAATTTCACTGGAGTATAATAAATACATATAATGGTGATACTTGGAAAAAAAAAATTGTTTTTAAAATCGAACTTACAAATTTCCCGATAAGCAAGTAGTCATATTATCTATATCCCAGGACGAGCTACAGTATGTTTGATTCAGCTGCCATCTCTGAAAGGCGTCCGAAACACTTCTCAAATTCTATGCAATATTTTCTGTAAGTATTTCATCACATTCACTATTTTTGTTTCATATAAATCGACACTCATCTGCGTGTGTATAGATCATAGGGTAGATACGTGTGAACATATGCATAAATACATACTTAGATAGGCGAGTGTGTGTGCGTGCGTGTGTATGTGTATTGTGATGGATTCGAAGGGTTCGCTTATTTAAATGTTGATTCCTTAATTTCAACACTGTATAAATACCTTTAATGATGATACTTAATACAAAAAAAAGAGAAAATTCAATCGAAATTGCAAAATTTAACCTTTAATTTAAAAGCATGCGTAAGCAACGCATTGTAACCTACACAGTAATTCGTAAAAAAATGTATTTACGTGCAGGTTATGCTTGCTCTCCGTGCCTTTTTATTTTTGTTTGCAAAGGCAGCAGAATCGTTAGCATGTCGGACAAGATGCTTAGCAGCATTTTGTCGGTCTTTACGTTCAGAGTTCAAATTCCACCGAGGTCGACTTTGCAGTTAATTCTTTCGGAGTGGAAAAAATATCTACTACCTAAACACTGGGGTCGATCTCATCGACCTAGACCCGTAGCCGAAATTACTAGCCATGTGCTAAAATTTAAAATTGATATCTGCTGCAGCTGCTGCTGTTACTACTACTACTACTACTACTACTACTACTACTACTACTACTACTACTACTACTACTACTACTACTACTACTACTACTACTACTATACTACTACTACTACTGATGATAATAATAATAATAATAATAATAATAATAATAATAATAATATAATAATAATAATAATTGAAACAACACGACAATATAGCAAGGCTTGTCCATTGGACAATTTACAATAAGTATGGACTTGACAGAGAAACAAATTGGAGCGACAACAAACCCAAAGAAATCATCGAATATGGTAATGCAAAGATCCTGTGGGATTTTATGATTCAGAGCGACCATGAGATAGAGAATAGGAAGCCAGATATAGTCTTAATTGAGAAAGAAAGCAAACTATGCTGCATGAGATATATAACATGTCCAGCTGACAACAAGTTATGGGATAAGGAAAGAAGAAAAGTTGATAGATTTGACAGATTAGCGTGAGAGGTTGATCGATGAAAAAGGAGGTAGTAGTACCAATAATTGCCGGAGCCCTAGGAACAGTGAGTAAAAATGTTGAGAAGGACATGGAACAAATAGGGGCTGCAGTAAGAATGCTCTGGAAGGTGCACGAAAAATAAGAGGTGTTACCTTAGTTCACTGGTAGTGAACGGCTAACACCGTAGTACATCTCCAGCGTTAGAAGCTGTGCAGAAGCAATGATAATAATGTTTATACGTTGATGCGTGTCATTACACCGTATGACAGAATTTAATAGAGCATGGTGTCATTTTTTTGTAAACATGCTGGAAATCATAGGTGGCGAGAATTGAAAAGATGTTCCATATCTAATTACATATTCTTGCTTGCGGCATCACTATATGAACGAATTATCTATTGACATCTCCAAATTGAAAAGTGTTTGTTTTTTAGGCTTCTGGGACACAGTTACATAAAGCACAAAATTGGAAAACTGAAGCAGTTTCAACAGTGACAGTCTATAGTTTACTGATGTTGCCGATTATATTTTTTACTAGCGTACAGGTGAAATTTTCTGTTTTCATTGTTTGATCATTATTTGAAGATAAAGAGAAAACTGGCGGAGGAGTCGTAAGATGCATTACAACAGTTCCTGTTTTCCTATACAAATTAATTTGAAATGTTTCTAGGTTAGTACTTACTTTTTATACAAACAATTCAATTAATTACACTCCTTTTCAATAACAAAAATATGTTTCTGTTTATTATCTCAAATATTATTAACTAGTTTATTATATTTATCCTTTCGTACATTATTGTTAGGTTCGAACTCAAATGCTTATAAATAAGACACAGAGTACAAACATAAATTATAGGAAACACCATAACGGCAGTGGTAAATAATACAAGCAATCTGCCTTTTATAATTAAGTTGTATTGTCTATTGCATGCTATAAATAATTTTCGCGATGAATATATATAATTGATACTAACAAACTATTGAAACGCACAACATTTACTTTCTTCGGTTTACGGTTCTTATGAAATGATTTTCAGGAAAACTATACATCTGCAGGGAAGTTTGTACAAGGAAGAGTGAGTGTGAGGTTTTGGGCGACAAATCAGTAAAGTAAAATAGCTGAATATATCTGGAAATTCTATCCATTTACAAGCGCTGGTTGTTATGAAATACCTACCTGTTTTAACTAATATATATGTATGTATGCATACATACATACATACATATATATATATATATATATATATATATATATATATATATATAGAGAGAGAGAGAGAGAGAGAGAGAGAGAGATTTGTTTCCTTTTATTTTTGAACAGAATTCTTCAAACACAATGTACTAACTTATTCGAAATGATTACTTTTTTACTCTCATTAGAAATGTAGATGTATTAATGAAAAAAAAACAGACTACTTTTCTAAAACGCTTATTAATATCAGAAGGCATCAAATCTTCGAGACTCACCAAAGTGGTTGACAGTGGAACATTGATTTCAGTTTAAATACTTGACATTGGAAGGTAAAAGTAAAGAATTTGTAGAATGGTCAGCTAAATGTTACTTTGAAACGGCTAGTAATTATGTGATTCCCCTGTAGTTTTTTGATGTAATATCACTTTCTAATTTAGATGTCTTATTGGACGCTGTTATGTGGAATGTATAAGATATAGTTATATCATTATTTAGTCGCTGTTATGAACTGGTGCCATTGCAAATCTCAGTGATGAGATAAGTAATCCAAATTATGTGCATGTCAAAGACTAATTTGTCCAAGTGTCATCATTTTGTTTTTAATAGAATCCCTGGTGTGATTTGATTAATATTATTCTGTTTTTCTTTTCAACATTAAATTCACTTGACTGCAGTCACGCTGGAGCACCATATCAACAGGTTTATTCGAAGAAATCGACTCCAGGATTTATTCATTGTAAGCCTAGGATTTATTCTATTGATCTATTTGCTGAATCGCCAAGTTACGGGATTTAAACACACCAACATCGGTTGTCGAACATTGCTGCCGGGACAAGCGCAGACATAAAGACACAGACTCATATGTATGTATGAATACATACATATATATATATATATATATATATATATATATATGTGTGTGTGTGTGTGGTGTGTGTGTGTGTGTGTCTATGAATACAAATACATATATACAACGGATTTCTCTCAAACTCCATCTTCCAAATCCACTCAGATGGCTTTGGTCGGCTCAAGGATATAGTAGAAGACATTTGTCCAAGGTGTCACACAGTTGGGTGTGAATCCGGAAAGATGCGGTTGAGAAGCAACCTTCTTATCACACAGCCGCGCATGCGTCTAGAATGTATCAATTATTTCTAACAAATATCACTATCGTGCAGATGCCCCCAATTCGACCCCCAAAATTTGAGAATAGGTTGTTAATCGAATATACTAAAACTGAAAATTATATTCAATCTTGAATTTCACTCCAGTTGTTCAACTCGTATAAAACATTCAAACATACCACCAAACATTCTTCCGTCATATACAATTGACCTAATATTTAGAAAAAAACATGTTCATTATCAACTTTTAAATACAAGTTTCATTCAGGCAAATATCAATATTTTACTCTACAAATATGTTCTGTTTTCTTCATTAAACATAACAAGTAAATTAAATATTTGATGACATTATGGAAACAATTTCAGGAACCTTGTAAACATTACTTTTTGAATATATTGCATCCGAAAATAACTGTATATCTGTTAATGTGAGTGAATGTGTGTGTTTGCGTTTGCATGTGTATGTATCTGTTTGTAATTTTGTCCGCGTTCGCTGCAATATATATACTTGACTATACCATTGTTCATATTATATTGTAAATTTTCAAATTAAATAGTTTCCATCTATGTGTATTATTAAGAAAAAATGGTATATTCATTCTGTTCATATCGTGACAAATACACTGTATGGGCTTCATGTTTGTATCAAAATATTTCATAATTGCATGTTGTTTATTTCATTTTTATATCTCAAGATAAAGTTACATGGCTTCTCTCTTATTGGTTTAACTAGAACGGAAAAATACATGTGTTTACGATCAAGATTTGGTTAAATTGATTAATGGTAAGTTCTTACGTTTGCGCTCCATCAATATTAATGCTTTCTTGAAGTAGTTAACACTGTTATCTAATTAAATCTCTTCGACTTGAAACACGATATTTTATGTCTTTTTAAAACTTACCTTATATAGTAATTTTCTTTTATTACATTTCAACGTATACTCCTTTCTAGGCCAAAACACTTCTAGCAGTAGTAGAAATTACAACACATTATTTTCCCTAGGCTCAAGAAATATTTATATAGATCATTTTAATTGATTTTTCTCTCTTTATTCACATGTTAAAATTATTCTTAATTATGAGCTGATTGATTTTCTACTGACTGTAGTTTCTTATTTACATATTACTTTTCCTTTCTTTCAATAATGCTATGATTCTCTCACTTTGAACTGTTTCGCTATTGATCTTGCAAATTCCTAAATCTTTACTAAAATGAAAGAAAAATATCAGATTACAGCAGACTAACTCAACTGAACAACAAATAGCATATATTCTATGTCACAATGTCGTAACTAGCTAACCCAATATCTAGATATGGAAATTTATAATAAACTATCGGTATTAAGTGATTTATTTTTTCTGCTGCAAGGGTTTCACCCCAATTACTATATCGTCAGTTTAACTATTTATTATCAATCTGTTGACCTTCTGCTATTTTCATAGTCGGTTGACCTGTTAAACTATTGATGAAATAAACCTTTCATTTCAATATATTTAAAAATTCGGTGAATTTGAAACGCTATAGCTCACGTTCTAAACATACTAATTTCTACATTTTTTATATATTCTTCATATTTGTTTATATTTTTATTATTTTACATTATCTGAAATTGATTTATATATTTTCAATATTAGAATTAACAAATATCTTGGAAATTGATTTCGAAAAGCAATTAAGAATTATATTCTCCCCAAAATTCAATGAATTAACGAAATAAACAGCATTGGATTGATTTTTGGTTTCCAGTGTTCGCAGATAAATGAAGAGTGAATGAATAAATATACACCGACCAGTGTCCCTTTTAAAGATTTATTTAAGAATGCTCAATGTTTTTATATATTACCTTTTAATAAAAATCATTAAAATATTGGAAATTTCTTAACATCTAGAAGATTAATAAGACGTCTCTTTTCCTGAATCATAAGCTCTTATTAAAAAGAAACTATAGGATATTATCATTACAGATTTAGTACAGACTAATATGCATTTATATTCGTGAGAACAAAATTATGAAGTTTATCCCGCATGGGTTTAAATGAAAACCATCGTTAGACTATTTACGAAAGTTTTTAACAGAGCATGAAATTAAATTTCCCTGATATATTGTCCGACATTTTGCTAAAATTTCAAGGTGAATTTTGGAGATAAAATAGATACGCTAATAAAAACTAAAATTACGTGTCATATTTAGCATTCTGTAGTAGGAATCTGTAATAAAGCAAACAAAGCAACCATCACTGAAAAGCGGGAGCGGCATAGTTCGAAAGCGAGTAAGTGCATTGTGACCAGAGTTATTTAACAACAAGCGCTTGTCGGTGGATAGAGAGATATGGATATATGCATAGGATTATATTCATTCTTGTATGTATAGAGGTATATAAAAATACACACACACACACACACACATGCATATATATATATATAGTTTAAATACTCAGTAAATGGATGAAAACTTGATGGATCAACAAACAAATAATCTGGACCACATCTGTAGATTATTTTTCGAAGCAAAACATGACATAACATATCCGTGACATAAATGTAACAGAAATGTTGTCATGTTTTGTATTAGAAAAATAATCAACAGATGTAGTCCAATTGATTTGTTTGTTGATCTAAAGTTTTCTCCATCCTCTTATTATTTAAATTTTATTCCTGATAAACTGTTCTTTATTCTCTTGTTACCTCTACCATACGAGAATTGCGGGCCTGCATACCGATGCCAGAAGATAACACATGCAACTGCTACCGATAAAAAATACGGATATTTTATACCTTAGTCGGTCATTATTACCGCTAACTCTGCTTACCTATACATATATATATATATATATATATATATATATATATATATATATATATATATATATATATTATATATATATATATATATATACACTGTTTATATGTGATGGTGAATGATTTGATCCAACATATATGTATCCAGAATTTATATATATATGTTCAGATTTGTAACCCTACAATGCCAGTCTATTTTAATAATGATGTAAGCCGACAATTACTTACTGCTTGAAAAACTAACGAAGCAGTAGTAATGCATGTATCTAATCAGGATGCAGGAATGTGCATGTATATATGTACAAGTATATGTGTGCCTGCAAGTGTGTGTAGTTATACGTGTAGATGAATGTCGGTGTGTGTCAGGAGGAGGATGGCGCGAGGTATGAGTGCATGCATGTGTAGGCGCATGTATATGCATGTATGGGGGTCACACATGGGTGAATATGTATATGTGGATGTATATATGTATGTGTGTATACACACACATATGTATATATATACATGTATATATATGCGAATATGTGTGTGCACGTGCATAGGTATATATATATATATATATATATATATAAACATATGAATGTAGGTGCGTACGTGTATGCTTATGTATGTGTAGATATGTGTATGTATATGTGTATACGTATGTCTGAGTGTATGCACAAGCATGTTTGTGTGCGAATGCGTGTATAAGCATCTCGGCCTAAGATAGTTAAACATTCTAGACATCCTAGCCTGGATATATATCTCCCCTTACTTTTTCTAGTACCATTTCTTTCTCTTAAATCCAATGTAACTCAATCCATCCCTGTACATCAATTCACTTCCACTATATTTTTCTTTATCAACAATTATTTCTCTATATTTACAAATGTTTGCAACTCTTATTATAAAAAAGATAATACTAATTGAAAACCGTATCAATGTTTCATTCACTAACCGGACGGGCATAGAACAACAATACAGCCAAAACTCAAGATCTTTAGCGAAACACAACTTTATACATGGATGTACCTACTGAGACACAGACTGCAAAATAGATACAACCCATGTTGGACGGAGTCCCACCCATGAGGGACATTAGCAGATGGGTTCGAAGTGACCGATTAATACCAAATTCCTCTTCCGGTTACTTAAGAAATTCTTAACTCAACTGACACTGCGGGCGTTACTGAACTAGATCCAACGGAAATATACCCCGACTATGGATGACACCGTGTAGTTCAAACTCTGCCAGTGCTCTACTCAACACTTCAACACACTAATCGACATAGACACATTAGTCCCAAATATCAATATATATATAATATATATATATATATATGTATATATATATATGTATATATATATATATATATATATATATATATATGTGTGTGTGTATATATATTCATACATATGTATGTATGTATCATCTATCTATATATCTAACTATCTGTATGAATGTATGCTTGGGATCGAGTATGCGTGTATTTATTTCTATGAACCAATATCTATGTCTGCGTATTATCCTACATTCCCTAAATGACATTGTTCAATTTGCACTCCGTTTTATTAGGTAACATTGTAGCAATAGCGGTATGGTAAACCGTATACGTTAGCGTATTGCTTGAATATATAATGACAGTTCACATAATATAACTTGGGAAACTATTGTTGAAGCATAAATATGTTTAAGAAATGCTTACTTCTACTTTGAGGATTGAAATTTTGAATCAATTCAATGTTTTTTAATGCACATGTTGTGAAATTGTTGGTACAACGTCCTACATAAACTGTTAACGCAAGTGAAACGTGGTTTACTACGGAGAGCATGGAACACTGTTTGGCTTCGATTTAAATTGAAGGAAAATACACGTTAGGAACTTCATCAAAAGAGCACTATCGAAGGGAATTGATTTTGAAAAAACTCAGTGAACGATGTGATTTCAGAGTAAGGTATGCCTAAATTCTGCTTGGCCGGACATGTTGCTACGTCCACAGACAAGAAGTGCATTCGAGCTGTTGGTCTGTGATATCGAAGAGAACTGACAAGTCCTCTTGGAAGCCGTCTACGACGTTGGGAAGGTTGCTTCGTTGGGCAATTCGAGGTTTAAAAGACTGGTGGAATCATCACAAAACCGGAAGTGCATTGTGACCCGTGTTATATAATATAATCTAATGGTCTGGTCGCTACTGTGATATATATATATATATATATTATATATATATATATATATATATAGATAGATATATAGATATACACAATATAGATATATAGATATACACACATACATATACATATGAACGCACACAAACACATGGCTATATATAGCTATATATATATATATATATATATATATATATATATATATATATATATATGTATGTGTGTGTGTTTGTAAGGAAACGCACCGATTATCCAAGAGGAATTAATAGCACAAACATTTTAACATTTAAGTATGTCACATAATATATGTTGCAGACTGCCTTCGTTGTTTGTACTATTCATAATGAATGAATGTTTTGCTTTGTAAATTTTTTAACTATCATTACAGTTCACAACAGTCGACTTTTCATAACATTATTCGTCATAAAAGGCTCATTATTTTCACCGATAAATAATGAAATGTTTATCATATATTTCCCAGTATCTAAATAATAGGAACAATTTAAAATTCCATTGTTTCATTCCTGCGTATATGGTTATATGTAAACTTAACAGAATTTGCCTGGAATTCATTTGCTTTGGATTACTCTCCTTCCTTGGCAAAGCGACAGCCCTGTTTTGTACAATATAATTTTCCAGGCGATGGAACGTACCATTACAAATTTGTCTTTTACTGTGAATGTTTGTCTATCTTTAAGCCTGAAAACTGATCCTTCGGTCATATTAAAGCAAGTACGTTAATTCGGCCATAAACACATACATACACTTACCCGGGTACAAGAACAAATATATATATATGGTGGTTTCAAATCTTGGCACAACGCCAACAATATCCGGGATAAGTCGATCACATCAGCCTAATGTTTAGCTGGGACTTATATAATCGAAGCGTACGTAGATGGAATTTGATTTCAGGTCGTAAAGACGGATGGGAAGGCATGCTAACGAATCTGCTAGTTCATCGCCAAACACGCATATATATATATGAATATATATATATATATATGTTTGGGCTTCTTTCGGTTTCAATCCACCTCTCTCGAAGATTTGTTCAACCCGACGATATCGTAGAAAACACTCGCCCAAGTTATCAGACAGTGAGAGGGAAGCTTCTTAACATGCAGCCACGCTTGCATCTATATATATATATATATATATATATCTACCTACCTATCTATATATATATATATATATCTACCTATCTCTCTCTCTTTCTATCTCTCCCACTCTCTCTCTCTCTCTCTATATATATATATATATATATATATATATATATTATAGTAAACTAAATGCAACGTGCAGTTGATTGTATGACTAATTATGTCAAAAATGCTGAGAAGCTGAACATTTCTGGTATAAAACTTCTGGAGTTTAAGGACGCTATAATTTCTAAGCCTAGTCCAAGGTGAGTCCAATAAATCTTAAAATAAAGAGCACAATGTACAATTTTTGTAAATGACGGTTGACCTAACTAGATAAAACTTCCTAGAAGTTCCCTTACGCAATGGTATTATAGACGTAAGCATATTTCAAATACGAAACCAAGAAATTTCAATTAATTAATGTTACACCTACAGTGATTACATTGATAATTCTATAAAATGTTTAAATCTTGGGAAAAGTTTATTGTATAACTAAGCAAAAATCAAAAAATTAATGTGGACCACCACATCATATTTTGTTCTGCGAAAACATTCCTGAAAATTGTCACATCGTTTGTAGGTCAATAACGAAACAAATATATTCACACTTTTATCACGTTATTTTATTGTTATATTAAAATGACTGCATTTTGTACCAGATGTAGTAATGTAAATATAACTTGTTCTAATTATTATGTGTGCCACGTTATATTACGTTTTATGTAGCAGATGTTCCTTCCTAGATTTCGGAAATTATCCTCCAATTCATATATACACGGATGCGTACAGGTATACACACATCACACACACATGCGCGTGCAAATACACATACACACATACACGTGCACACGCACGTGCACATACACAGAAATATACACATGCGTAGAAACACACTCAGGCATACATACATATATTCATATATATATGTATGTATTTATATATATATATATATATATATATATATATTGGTATGTATATGCACACCCACACACTGACACACCAACCCCCACATAGATATGTACACACACAAAAAAAAACATGGTTGTCTCAAAAAGACAAGCTGTTTATGTCCGCACTCGTTTCAGAGTTTCAGTTTAGTGGATTCACAGATAAATAACTATAATTTCAAGTTTCCAAGAGATTGAGTTTCTGGCTGATGCTGGTGTCGGTATTGGATAAATATTTGTCATTTATATAAGTTTCCGTTCCTTTCCTTGGTTGTAGTTAATATCAATATATTCCAATATACTCTCTTGCACATTAATGTGTTAATGATTATATATTATGTACAATAACCTTTCTCGTATCTCCTAGCATTAGGATATGTATTATTTGAATTAGGTCTCACATCATGGAATATTGCAATAATCGGTCACTCTTTCATATACAACTATTCTTCAAACAGCTTTATCGATACAAGACAACATGAAATTCAAATATTTTGCGTTTGATGTTGGATGGTTAAACATGCCACCAGACAAAGACGGCATATTGTTTCTAGTTTATGCTTTATAAATATTCCAGATAAAGACGTTCCTTTCTTTCATATAAGAAATAAAATGTCTTAGTCTACAACATTGTTTTCTTTTACATCAGATATATGTACATGGTGAATATGGTGAAAAATGTTTATGCTGTCATTATTAACACAATTGTAATGTTATTCAAACAAGTAATCTTATCTATATTCTTAATGTTCTTTATGATGATTTATTTCATTTATTTATTTATACCTTTATTTTTACTATTTTATCAAGTTGACTTGCTGTAACTTGTAATAATACTTTCTTTGATTTACATAATCTGTTTATATTTTTTGTGCAGTTTTTAGTATTGTTATTGTACTGTTGCAATATATCAGCAACTTTCAAGCACAATCAATAGAGATTTACTTAAATATAATAATGTTTATCTATTCTTATTATTTCGAACTTTCATTAATTTTCTTTGTGACTCAATACCGCCTGAATCAACATGGCGTCGGATATATCACTTAGGAGACGACAGACTGCATTCAAATAAGCTTCTATATAAGCTGCTGCAGTCTATGACAAAGACACGAAACTGTGTGGATTAGTTTAAATAGATGTAAATATTTCTTTCGTTACATAGAGAATATCATTAGAAATATAATGAAAATGTTGTTTTGTTGCCAAGTTTTGTTCTCTTACTTTCTACATATATTGTATGTTGTAGGCAACAAGTAATTGACAAAAGTTTGGTAAATCATGATACAATTCATGATGTTGAAATATTCAACAGGTTTTCCTATGATTCCCATCAGTGGATGCAGTTTTAAAATCTTATGGTCAATAAAAGTAGTGATGCCTTAGATTGGGTGGCAATATATTTCTTTACGGACTTCATTATTGTAAAGGACTTAACTACTTGGATATATATTCAGAAAAGACGAGGGAAAATAATCTTAATAAAAATTATTATGACTATTATTATTGTTGTGAATTACTCGAGTCCCAGTGAATTACTCGCAACACAAGGTCATGATACTCCCCCGGTCACTAAGGAACATACTTAAATGGTTAAGGTCACGCATCTGACAAATTCTATTATTATTATTATTATATTATTATTATTATTATTATTATTATTATTATTATATTATTATTATTATTACTATTACTATTATTTTAATTATTGTTGTTGTTGTTGTTGTTGTTATCATATTGGTGATGAGGAGAAGGATGACGATGACGAAAATTGAAATGTGGTGTTATGTCAAAATTAAGTACAATGTATGACCACTCATATATATATCATTTTTATATCTCGACGTATTAAAAATGACGGTTGCTTGTTTCGAGGCTCTTGAAGTAAAACCCACTAAACAAACAACAGTACACTATCTTTGGATGATGTGCTTGGAGAGGTCGAACTATGTAATTAGGTACTTGAATGCTGTTCGGAGATTAGCATTCTCCGATTTGGAGTTTAACACTTTGGAGCAGAATTATTATATTTGTCTTTTAACAGTAAATGCTATTTCCTATTTTCTTCTGTCTTGAAATCAATGGAAATAATTTCTATTCCCTTCAGACTATGCTTTTGTGATCTGAGAATCATTGTTTTGAAACTGACCTATTTTCCAATGTATTTCGGACAGATTCAGCACTGAATTTCTGAAGCGGAAACATCTTTATAGCAATTATTGTGTTCAGTACCTTAGATTTACTTGTCAGTTGCTTGACCTTAACCACTTGAGCATGTACTGTAGTGGCTGACTATATGTATATTTCTTATCATGATCAGGAGTAGTGGGAGAGTTTCATAACCATATGTTGTATAAATGTAACGAAACAAAGTTTGAAGGAATTATTAGCCACCTTTCATACATTCTAGGAAATTCATTCTAGGAAATAGGAAATACAACCTAAAGACAAAATATTTCAATGAAACAGAGGGAAGAAGTCAAAAGCTATACGTTAAACTTGAAAAAGAAAGTTGGTAATTATATTCCTGTTTGCATATGATTCAGTATCGGTAAATCACAGATAATTCTATGCACAGTATAATTTCTATCGCCACCAATTAAATCACAGAGCAAAACGCCAGATCAAATGAATAATCGTTTCTAGAATAAAACTCATGAAAGTAAAATTGCATTAGTTTAAAAAAAAATTTAAATGGGAAAGAAACCATGAAACATTCTTTTTCATATTAGTAGCAGTTATTAACCTACTCAGCAAACTATCATTGAATCCATAGTCTGATTTCAGATAGGATAGCTCTAAATTAAAGATACGGTTAACTCACCAGCATTGGGAGTTACAATTATGCGAGCTTCCATCAACAAGAATACGTGATAATGACTCTCGAACTGTGTGATAACTATTCTCCACTACTCGACAATTTTTTTTATAATTATATCGACTTCTATCGAATTATATCAAGGCCGTAATGTGTGGCTTACAGAAAGTGATATGTTGTCATTTTGATGAAATGTGAAGTTAATTAAAATAGAGGCGACGTCACCGAATCAGCAATACCCTATTTCATAGTAATAGATTTTTTTCATCTGTAAGTCAAACTTCGTTTAGGAGATTTAAGGGGAAGAGTATTCATGTACAATATATTTCTGCATGTCAAATATTTTCGAAAGTTTAGATAGTAGGGAGCAACAAGAAGTTCCTTGGGTTTTTCACTTCTTGAGGAATCATCTAGCGGCTTTTGGAAGTTCGTGGAAATATTTTTCCTTTCGTCGTTAATCGTATTCTTCCTTGATATTTGTTGACCCTTTCCTTAATAACTCTAGTCCGTCTTCACCAATTGCAGTCCTTATATTCTAACATATGTTGGATAAAACGCTGTGGTATTCGTATCACTTCGAAGCACCGGCATTATATTCGTCAAATTCTACTGTTCACATGTAATTTTTATTTCAGTGTCAGGTTAACTACTTCTTTCACTCTATGTCTCTGAAATACACTACATCAAATTAACCATATTGTCTTTAACTTAGACAGACACAACAAAACATTCCTCAAAATGCAAAAAATTGAATAGATTTTGGTTCAATATTTTCTATAATCCACAGTTTCAGGGGTTAAAAGAAAAAAATATATACAGCCCAGTTTTATATATGTATAGACACGGGTTCGCGTGAGATAATGTACGAAATAAATAGTGATTTTCTACGGAATTCAAGGAACTATGTTTTCAAGAAACTATGTATCAATAGCGAACGAATATTAACAGTTCCTCATTTATAGATCACATAGACACCAAAGCTAAATTCATTGTGGCGCAATTTCAACAAAGAATGACTGAGAATTTTAATGTAATACAGGGTGATGTTTTATGAGTTCATCATCATTTTAAAGTAATGATTATCGCAATATTTGTAACAGTATTCCTTTAGCCTACACTTTAAGAGGAAAGATATATGCATGTGTTCCTTTCCCCGCTTTTCCTTCCTGAATTCTAATGGAAATCTTCGAAGATATTTCCCTGACGACAAACATAATCTTTATATACTTTATTCTAATGATCATTGTTGAACGTCGATATTTCGTTCCCAAAAAAGTCCCACTTGTTAAATGTTGCTTATTATCTCATTCAAGTGTGGACTTTAAATTATTTGAATATATTACATAAATCTGCTTTTGTGCAAAATCTATTTCACTTGCTTGTCATGGATATATCGATTGCATCTTTACATCTTGATTCATCTGCACAGTTTTGCAATGCAATAAGTTTCAGTATATATATATATATATACATGTAGTTTAAATGTGTATTTCATGCTATAGAAACAGTGAAAATTGTGTTAGAAATATTAAAGATAATATCAATATTGGCAGTGGAACGAAGTTATTGCTCTTGGCCCTAATAAATTTGGGGTCATCTTTTTTGAACACTGAATGTGCAAATTTTAAAATAAACTTCAGATTTTTTTCTTATAGAAATATTTGAAAGAGTAAAAATGATTACTGAAGTAATTTCTTAAACCCACTAATTCTCTGATAATCATAGCTAAAGTGATATTTTGTTCAAGTATGTGCCCATGTGTCGTGTGTATTATTGTTGCAGCTACGTGTTTAACATAGAAACTTACATTTCAAGAACGAGAGTGTACTTGATTTTCGCAAAATGTTATATTTTCTCCGAAGCCTAGCAATTTTGGTCCACCGCAAAAGCCAGTGTGTAAGACTAACAAAGGTATGCATTATTTAGCGCAAGACAGAGATTAGTTAATAGACGTTACATAATAGAGCATTAGATATTCTAGTAGGTACATTCAGCAGCATTAATAATATTTATTTCTTACATAAGGGGACGAGCAGGCAGAATCTTTACCATCTGAGCAAAAGGTTGAGCGGGCATTTTGCCCGTCTCAACTTTCTGAGTTAAAATTCCGACGAGGTCAACTTTGATTTTCAGCCTTTCGAGGTCGATAAATTAAGTAATAGTTGAGGCCTGGGCTCAATGTTATTTACATACCCACTTGTCCGAAATTACTGGCATTCTGATGAAATTTGAAACTGGTATTTATTTGTGATATAAGGTGGCGAGCTGGCCGAAACCTTAACATACCTGGCAAAATACTAAGCAGTATTTCGTGCGTCGCTTCGTACTGAGTTCAAATTCAGCAACGGTCAAATTTGCCTTTCCTTCTTTCAGTGGTTAACTTAAAACTTGAAATCTTGACTTGACTTAACTCACTTATACCCTCCCTAGAAATTGTTGGCGTTGTTCCGAAATTTGAAATCAAATATACATTTCTTATATTGTTAGAGGGACATGCATTTCTCTTGAGTGTTCATGCGATTAAAGCAGATAATTTAAGACAGGCTCTTTTTATCGAACCAAAAATAATGAATTGTAAATCTATGTCGAACCGAGTGTGTTTTTCACTATTACAGGTTTGATGAATTAAGTTGCGGTCTAATATTCTGGTCGATTTAAAAGGCGCCATTCATCTAATTTGTCTGGCTCTGTGACAATAAAAAACAAAGCTTCATTATCAAAAACTTTTTTGCCACACTGTACAACGCCTGTCGAGCTATTATGTATGAGTTAGAGAAAGACAAAGCAACTAAATGCTTTGAACTCGGTTTGTGCTACATATTTCGTAGAATATTGAACATTTCTATACATCACAAATATACGTTGTTTAACTATATGATTTGTTATATACCCGGTATTAAATTTAATAAAATTTGTTAATGTTGTATTTTACATAAAAACGTAATACAAACGTAATTCTAAGCATAAACTTAGAATTGAATAATTGGAGGCATAATGTTATATTAAATATTGATTTGTAAGTGGTTATATATATTAAATTACTAAGTAGCTTATGAATATATTTTAAAATATATTGAGAAAACAACTGTTTATCGTATGCAGTGTAAATTTGCAATTATCCTGGAAACGTACACAATATGAGAGAATCCATCAAAGAAAGTGTACACAAGAAGTCAGTAAAAACTTCTTGGGATTATGGTGCCCTAAAAAGTTTCCTAGGATTGTTTTTTTCTTATGTAGTTGGTTTTATTTTTTTTATAACAGAATAGTTTTCGTTTTAAGCTGTTATAACTTTCCACTTCCGATATGTTGATTTTTGTGCATATTTACATTAAAAGATTTTTATTGAAATATTTTATCCTGGAATACCCAAATGTAAATAAATATTATAGACATCTGTTTGTCTCAGAGTGCGATTATTGGTCGATTTTCCTGAATTATGTGGTCTATGTTAACTGATAAATCACAATGTACGGTTACATTAACTATTTTTAACACAAGTTCTGGTTAGAGAGCATGTCATTTCGTGTCCTTTTTATTTCGTTATAGATGTGTGTTGCATATTTGCTACCGTATGCATTGGCTATAGTCGAAAGTTTGAAATGGCATAATCTGTTGTTCATACAATTAGTCGCATAAACTAAATTTGGGTATCTTCACCGTTTTTAATAAATTCATGTAAACAAGTTTTAATAAGAGCATAAATAAGAATTTATTGTGACTATGATTTCTCGCTGTGGAATGTCAAGAATTAGTTGTATCAAACTAAAAGCATGGAAAATTTCGGTAATTCTTTCATTCCATGTAAGATATAAATTTTTCTTACCTGAATTACAAAGTTACACATGTAGAAAAGGTATGCATAACATCTTTTATCTATAATATTTCTGACAAAGATTTAAAGCATAATTAAAAATGTGCTGCTGCTGAATTTTATTGCTTAGGTGCAGTTTATCCACGCCTATGTTCTGAGTTCAAATTCCATCGAAATTGACTTTCCATTTCCTCCTTTAGTGTTCCATGAAATAAGTATCAGGAAGCGTGCCTATATTTGTAAGGATTATATGTGCGTGTGTGTATGCATGTATGTTTGTATTTATATATACATACATATACATACATATATATATATATATATATATATATATATATATATATATATATATTATATATATATATTGTGTGTTTGTGTGCGTAGAGAGAGAGAGAGTGATGTATCTATATATATATACATGCATACATAGTGACATTTATGCATACACATGCATTTCTTTGTGAAAAAGATTTTGAATACAAGAGTTAAAGTGAATTTAGTTTCTTCAAACTTTTTTTTTCTATCAAGTGCTTGTTTCAACTTAGTGAAGAATTGTCTTATGTTCATCGTATTTACAGTAGATTTTGCTAGCTTTTTCACAGACAAAATAAATGGTAGAAAAGTGTTTATCAATTAATTAGAAAGTATTTGTACACACTGACCACCTTGACTCCCTTTGTATGATATACGTCGACAGAAAACGTAATATATTTAGACTGCAGTCGAAATTGTTGGATATGTTCCATATCAAAGATTTGGCTTCTCTTCCGAAATATACGTCTGTATCTTTCTTTTGTTTAATGGGATATTTATTTTCTTTCAGTGTTTGGTTGACTGCTAGCGGATATCTGATGTTGCGGCAAGTATAAACAAGCAGCGACATATCTCTCCATACTAAAGAATACCTAAAGCGATGATACATATCTTGAACTTTAATTCCGTGAGCGGTTTATTTCTATCGTCGATGGGTTTTGAAAAGACTTTAATATCACAACTAGCTGATCTCAGTGTAGATAACATCAATTAAATCTAAGAAGAAATATATAACTTTTTATGAGATAGAACAAGTGCTATTCGGAATGAGATGAAATTAAAATCAGTTAATTTCAAAATCATAAAAAAATGCAGACTCTCTATTCCTTTTCCTTACAATATTCTATACAGCAGTAATTCTCGCTCGAGGGAATATGTTATGGGGATCAAGACAATTACGTGCAAGCTATGTGTTTCAGTGTTGGATATCAGTTATTTTATTTTTAGGCAAATGATATACTATGTAGAAATGTCCACGGAACAGCGATTCTAATTCTGCTATAGTCCCAAATTACTATCTATTAAAACACAAAACTTTCACGAAAGTCATTACTGAAATATATTCGGGATGTTTCGAAATATACTGATTCCTTATGGGTGAAGCTGAAATTACACAGATCTGTCAGATACGGAGTGCGGTTTCTAGATTTTAGCAATGTTGTTTAAACTTAGTCATATATACAAATATACATATATATATATATATATATATATATATATATATATATATATATATATATATATATATATATATATATATATATATATATATATATATATATATATATATATATATATATATACACATACACATACACACACAAATATATATATACATATATATGCAGTTTTCTTTCTCCGTCTTCCCTTCCTTGGACCTTTCCTGAGCGTCCAATAACACTATACATGTTCCATGTCCTCGCATTGTTGCGTTTTCTCATTGTTCATGTTTGTATTAATTTTCTCTCTCTCTCTCTCTCTCTCTCTCTCTCTCTCTCCCTATATATATATATATATATTGATAAAACTGTAAGACAACAAAAGAAAGAGACCTCGATATTATGTAAATAGAGGAATTTATCTGTAAATGTATTATGTGACAATTATTCGGTAGCCATGATAAAACTCGGTGTTTCGGATGCCGACGTGGAAATCCACGCCACCATCTCTTCAGTTATCCGGGTATATATATATATATATATATCACCGCGACCGACCAGGCTATCAGATGTTGTTACACATCGCTGGTCACAATGCGCTTCGCATTGCTTTAGCCTTCAAATGACGCCAAGCCGCTGGCTAAGCGAGCAGGCGAATATATATATATATAAATACAGAACAGTGTATGAGATAGTAAAGAGAATTTTCATAGCTGTCATCGGCTAATTCAATTTTCCCGAATGCTTAAAATTAAAACAAGAACAATTATACCTCTAGGCCTGCATTAAATGAAAATTAAACATGTTTTATCGGTTCACAGGATTTAAAAATTGTTAAATTGAGTGAGAATAAAAATACGGAGATATAAAAGGTTACAGCGTTTAATTACATCCCCTTGGAATCTGCGTGCAGCTAACTCAGAGATCGAATTTGCTTATTTTACTTCTAGAACGATGAAATAAGAACTGATCAACGGTTGAGATCGGCTCATTCAACTGGACCTCATTTCATAAGTATGTGTGCGTGTGCGTGTCCGCGTATATATTTGTGTGTGTGCATATCTTAAAATATAATGTCAGAAATAAATGTTGCTTTCAAGATTT
>NC_043008.1:29353169-29383169 GCF_006345805.1 Octopus sinensis | reverse complement strand
GCGTTAAATCGATTGTAAACACTTGAGACAGTAATATAAAAAGAACACAAACAGAAGAAAATGTACATAAACAAATATTCTGACGCTTGTATGGCCAACTGAATGAACAAAGTTCGCTTCGCATCCAGGTGATTTTTCTATAGGTTTTGAAGTACGGTACATTGAAAGAGAACATCTAGTTTTTATTTCCGCGAATCCTTTCATAATCTGTGGGTAGAAAATATGCATACATGCATAAGAACATACATACATGAATGCACATCGCATACATACACAGCGCATGCGCACACACATACACACATCCTCAAAGACATACAGCATCTCGAAAGAGTCCAGAAGCTGGCTACCCGCATGGTTCATGGTCTCAAAAATTTGTCCTACGAAGAAAGGCTGAGGACGCTCGACCTTTATTCTCTTGAAAAACGCCGCCGCCGTGGTGATCTCATTCTCGCCCACAACATCATAAGCGGAAAGTGTAACCTCTCGAAAGAGCTGTTCTTCACTCCTGCTCCAGAGCGTCGGCTGCGGGGTCATTCCGAAAAGCTCTACCTGCGACGATTTCATCTCAATCGAAGGAGAGGAGCTTTCTCCGTCCGGGTTGCGGATCCGTGGAACAAGCTGCCAGACGAGATGGTGAAGATGCCGACGACTGCTTTGTTCAAAGCCTCCCTTGACCTCAAGTGGCCTGAACTCTTTACATGAACACCACCCTGTACTTAACTCCATGTCCCCCTACATGGCCTTGCTATTTGCTTTTGAGCCAAATTAACTAACTAACTAACTAACTAACTAGCTAACTAACTAACTAACTAACACACACTCGCACACACACACATACTTATATATGAATTGATCAATCCAAATACGAAACATTTTAATTCACAATTATTACAGAACCCAATGTTTAGTACTGATTTTAAGCAATGAATTTATCATGCTCTCAGAACGTACAGCACATTTAATGGTAAAGTGAATAGTTGCTAAACATCAACATGATATTGCACACATAATTGTGTGCGCTTGTAGTTACGTTACCACCAGTCTAAATTCAGTAACTGCTTATGAATCCCTACCATTGATATGCGTAAATTCTCCTAATTGAGAAAGATATCAATTCCTATATGAAAACGTACATATATATGATACGATTTAAACTTGAAAGCCCTGGTGCTACAAGGCGTAGGCCAGTAACTAACTATTGTAAGAGAATACAAGATTTTTAATATTAATAGAAATCAATAATAACAGGGTTCAAATGGTTTCGACCAAGAAATCATCATAATCAATAACTTGTAAGTCAAGCTCACATCCACATCTGTATTTTTGAAGAGATTTATTTAATGAAAATAAGTAATGAATAATGTTTCCTCCCCTCCTCCTCCTGCTACTACCACTGCTATTACTACTATTAATACCGCTGCTGCTGCAACTACTACTACTACTACTACTACTACTACTACTACTACTACTACTACAACTACTACTACTACTACTACTACTACTACTAATGCTACTGCTACTACTACTACTACTACTACTACTATTACTACTACTACTACTACTACTAATGCTACTGCTACTACTACTACTACTAATAATAATAATAATCATCATTCCTATGATTAATGTTGATTTCAAATTTGCAGCTGCAGCAGCAACACTGGTAGTAGTAGTAGTAGTAGTAGTAGTAGTAGTAGTATCTCATATATAACTAGCTATCTATATGTCTGTCTCTCTGTTTCTGTCTTTCTAACTATATAGATTAGGTACAAGATCTATCGGAATCTAGACATGTCAACACAGGACACCAGAAACTATTAGGTACAAGAACTTACCCTGCACCTAGAGCCAGTCAGATCTATTGTTTTCGGTGCTTACATATTTATAGCATCCAAGCAATACCTGATACGTTCATGATTGTTTAACTGGGTATGGATCCTGTATTATCGTAACCTGTTCTGGCATTCTAATTTTTGATGTGCCTAAATTGTAATGACTCTTATAACTAAGATATATGTAAACACTTCGGGACGCAATCTAGGCGCTATTGGACATTCGTGTAGCAAATGACATGGTCAAAAATTCAAAGAAAAAGGAAACAAATGACACTATATTTCGGTAGCTGCGATACAAATAAAAAGTAATCAGTAACTTAGATTTTGATAATTTTTAAAACTGTTTCGTAGGCAGATGCTTATCCAAGCTTCGAATTTCCGCTCTCTTACTGTATCCTCAGATCGTGTTAGAATAAGCAAGAGAATAAAATCAATGGAAATCATGCGCATTATTTTATTACGATGCCGAATAATAGAGAATTCTGATTGTCACGGATATATAATACAGCAGATACTATCTAATTGATTTGCTGACGAAGGAATGGGTTACAATATGATATTAGAATATAATATTGCGCTTCAATAGAACAGCGGCATTGTTACCTATTCACCGGTTATTTAATGGCATCAGATATAAAAGGGGTATTCATTCCTTAAGATGGCAAATCGGGAGCGGAAATGATATTTGTAAAGATTTTATCACTTGGCATATTTCCCAATATGGATATTATCAGAAAACAACAAAACAAATCGCAATGCCTACGCAATGATGTTGCAAAGAAAATATTAAGAAATTCTGTGGTTAAAACTGTTGGGTGCATTTATTATAATGGCAGTTACCAATTAGGATAGCAGTTAAAGTACGTGAAATAATATTTACATAGAAACGAAATGATAATGAAATGCACATACACACAGACGCGTACGTACACACACTCATATAAATATATATTTCTATATATTTATATCTTTATGCAAATCTATATATAGCTATATTTCTATCTATCTATCTATCTATCTATCTATCTATCTATCTATCTATCTATCTATCTATCTATCTATCTGTCTGTATATATATAAACACATATATGCATATATATATGCATCTATGCATGTATGTCTAACACACACACACATACATACGCATATGATGTAATACAATATATATCATGTTGTTCGTTCTAAGAGAGTACAGAAATGCACTCTGCATGGAGCTGAGTATAGTAAATAATTTATTTAATAATTTATTTTGATTGCCACGTTCTATTATTTTCTCCATTCAATCGTATATACATATATACATCCATTCATATATACATACATACATGCATACATACATACATACTACATACATACATACATACATACATACATACATACATACACACACATATATATATATATATATATATATATATATATATATATATATATATATATATATATATATTTGTATAATTTTAGTTAATGTTTCACGCTCTGAATACATTTATTCGTTGTTCATCCAACATGTACAATTTTGTGATTCCTATTAGTAAGTGAAACATGTATAATGGTTAATGAATAATACCAAAATGTTTCCACATTCCTCTTTGTCATATATATATATATATATATATATATATATATACGCCGATATATGGAGAAAAGGGATTTTTCGCAAGGATAGATGTATAGAAATATTTTATGGAAAATGTAGATAGAAAATTTAAGTTAATACTTATATTTACTGAACCGATTTCCGTATTTCATTAATTTCAAAATCAATTGTATACTAAAGACAAACAAAAAATCACACCATCATTAGGCTCTTGCTCCATATGTTTGGAGATACATGCATGCAAGCATACATGCATATACATAAATGCTTACGTAATTATTTATGTGCGCGCATACATGTATACACGCGCGCGCACACTCATGCACACACATACACACATATATATATATGCTGAGATAGCATAAGAGACAGTGATATTATGTGCATGGGAGAGAGAAAAGATGCAAAAATAGAGTGAGGAAGAGAGAGCAAAGATTATTCTGCATTATTCTCTTGATAATTTCTACCAGGTAGTTTGATATTACCACATTCGGATGCTGAATAGTATTGATTTCTGTGACTTCCTACTTCTTGAGCTATCAATCCTTCAGGCTATCCGTCGTCTGAAGCTTTTCTTTCTCTTTGGTGTGTATTACGAACATTTTTCAAGTAACAATTATATATTGTGATCATTGTAAATATATTTAAATTCATCAATATTGTATATAATAGAAATGGAATGTGTATGTAATGTAATATGCATTGCATTGTTTGTTATACAATATATTTCATAGTGAGGCTTGATAGATTGTTCAACTTTACGTTATTCAGCAATTAGTAATCACAATATCACTTTCGCTTTCATATATATGTGTAAATTCCGTAAAGTATAACAAATACAATTAAACATATACTGTTATATGAATTTACACACACACACACACACACATACACACACAAATAGGCACACGCACACACATATTCTAGAAACCATCATTAAGTAAACGTTAGTGTCATTTTGATGTTAAAAACAAAGAGAAACCTATCATCGTAGGAATATTCATGGATAACATAGTCATTAAATTTTACTAAAAATGTTCCTCCGCAGCAAATCCTCTATGTGTATGGCTTTGTCTTACATGTAGATAGTAGTTTTTGTACTTCTCGAAGTCACTTATGACTATTCTCACAGGTAATTTGATATTTTCCTTAGGAAATGTTTTTATATCAAAACACTATTGCTAAGTACAAATAATATAACATATAAAAATGTATTTGTTTTGCCATAAATCATATACTGTCACGTTTTTAACATTTCCGATTAATTCTGCAGAAATTTGCAACAGTTAAGCATTGTTATGTCATTAACATTAAACTATTTTCATATATGAAACAGAGACTGTTCTCAGTTTTTTTCTAATAACTGGAATCACGTCAGTATGGCCATATTCCAAAAACCATTTTGTATTCGTATTTTCTAACGATTATATAATTGAATATAAATTCAAGTGAGACGCACAAACTTAATCATCATCTTCAACATCATCATCATCAGAGCAGCATCGTCGACGTCGTCGTCGTCATAATGTACATCATCACCACCCCCGCCATCATCTACCATCACCACAACCACCACGACCGCCATCATCATCACTACCACCACCACCACCACCATCATCATCATCATCATCATCATCATCATCATCATCATCATCATTATAATTATCATTATCATTACCATATTATTATTATTATTATTATTATTATTTTATTGCTTTTGCACAGCTTTTAACGCTGGCGATGTACTACAGTGTCAAATGTATGGACGGGCTAGCAATACTGTCGTGGGAGATTATAAAGCAAATATTATAAATGGGCTATAACTACTTGGGGATATTGAAAAGGGATAAATTACAGAAAGATATAAGTTGGAGTACCTGCGCAGACTGAGTCTGATCATATTTAAGTCGAAATTAAACGGACGACGCTTTCACTCCTTAGAGTTAATCGCATGGACACTAGACGAACTACACAGCTTAGACAGAAAGATAAGTTGCTGACTAGATATGGGATACTCCACCCAAAAAGTGACAGAGATAGAGTGTATGTACCAAGAAAAACAGGGAGAAGAGGACTGATTGGATGCGAAAACAGCATTAGAGCATTATTATTATTATTATTATTATTATTATTATTATTATTATTATTATTATTATTATTATTATTATATTTTTCTGTTTTGCTTTGTATGTGTATAAGTTTATTCCAACTCTCAACCAGGGACTTCAAGAGACAACAATTTGGAAATTCAAGTTGGTGTTATAATTAGGGTGCCATAGTTTTGGTTTTTCACAGTGTATTATTCTAGAGTACATCTGTCAAAATATAAGTGAGTTTGTTCTAAAACTAATTAGATTATACGATGATGGTATGATGTTAAGACGACAGTAAATGGTGTTTGCTGTTAAGTACATTTAAAAGTATTTTGACACTGTTTACAGGTTGAAATATCTAGGGGATTATATTGTAAACATGTTACGTAGGATATGGGCGGTTCCCATGAGCACTATTTATCGAATGCCTGCCTATTTGAGATTTTATTATTATTATTATTATTATTATTATTATTATTATTATTATTATTATTATTCAGTAGTTTTATTTTTATAGCGTGCATTCACTTCACTACCGAGCGCACCTCTGTATGCCTTGGGTATGTGATGTGATTTGTTGTGATGCTCTAATGGTTATTGTATGGAAAGTGTTCTGCGTAGGATTTGTGCAGTGCCTAGTAGTGCAATTTTCTGTATGTTATATGTGTTTGTAAGTCCTGATGTTTTTGTTATGTATTTATCTGAATATTTTTTATCTGTTGTTATTATTATTATTGTTATTATTATTATTATTATTATTATTATTATTATTATTATTATTATTATCATTATTATTATTATTATTATTGAGTGAGAGAGCAGTTCATGCCATCAAAGTGACACTGGGGTAAAATATACGAAGCCCAATATACCTATCATGACTACCCGTCTGATAAGGGTACACCAGGCACATGCATCACAACATATGTGCGCGACATGGTGATCTCATATCAAGATAAACAGCACATGACCTTGCAGGTGGGGCCCAGTTAGAATTTTCGTCAGGTTGAGTAGCCCATCCCGCTCAAAAGGTCCTTGAATAAGGGTTATTTAAGGATGTTGAAAGAACCACCCATGTTTCCAGAGGTAAATTATTCAAACTCCAAAGAATTCCTCTCAACACATGGCTATGATGCTCCCCCACTACTTCTGCACGTGATCAGATATGCACATATCGTCAGCCACTAAGGGACATGCTAAACTGATTAAGGTCAAACAACTGACAAGCAAATCTGTGGTATTGAGCAGAATATTTGCTGTAGCCCATCTTTTATACCAAGAGAAAACAATGTACATGATAACACTTCCAATCAGTTAAGATCAGAAGCCATGAGAGCCACTGCCTGGTACTGCATCAGGACATTTATTATTATTATTATTATCATCATCATTATTATTATTATTATTATTAATATTATTATTATTATTATTATTATTATTATTAATATTATTATTATTATTATTATTATTATTATCATAAGTGGTTTATTGTGATGCTCTTATTTTTACTGTATTGAAAGTGTTTCAAATAGAATGTCTGTGGTGCCCAGTAGTGCTATTTTCTCTATGTTTTACGTACTTCTTAGTTCTGATGTTTTTGTTATGTATTTGACTGAATACTTTTATTATACCTAATGCACCTGCTATGATAGGAATTCTTTCTGTTTTCAGACTCAATATTCGGGATACTTCTATTTCTATATCTTTGAATTTTGATTTTCTCCATTTCTTTTAGAGAAATATTGTCATATGTTGATATTGATACATTGATTACAAAACATATTTTTTCTCTGTGTTCTGTGACAACTATATCCGGTCTATTGACCTTAATTTCTCTATCTGTGTGTATGGACATATCGCAGAGTACGATTTCTCATTTTCCCGACCTTTTCTGGCATGTGCGTATACCATCTTTTTTCTGTTGTCATTCCATATTGTTGGCATATCTTCAAATGTATGTGGGTAACAACTATATCAAGTCTATGAATATATTCCTTCTTAGGAATATATTCTGGGTAGCCAGAGACGATATGATTGATTGTTTCTTCTCCATTTCCATATATTCTGCAGTTACTTGTCTGTTGTTTTCATTACGTGTTTGGTCATTTCTGTCGAGAAGGCATTGATCTTTTGCTGAAATTTAAAATCCTACAGTCTCTCCTTAGAGTCCTGAGCTTCTCAGCCATTTTTGTGATCTTGTTATCTGTTGCTTTTCTTTTTTTTAAACCAGCATTTGACATAATGAGGCTTTTCTTACCATCGTTTTATTATTATTATTATTATTATTATTATTATTATTATTATTATTATTATTATTATTATTATTATTATTATTATTATTATTATTATTATCAATATTATTCAGTAGTCTTATTTTTATAACTTACTTTTACTGCACAACCGAGCGCAGCTCTGTGTGCATTTGATATGTGCTGTGAACATACCTAGTTACGTTATTATATCTCCTTTTGTATGCTTTTAGAGATAAATTCCAACTCTCACTATGACATTGTTTTGTTTTTGCTGCCCACATCTAACATAGTAAGCATTTGACGCTTTTGTCTATTTGGAATTTGGTGTAATTCGTTCTCAGAGCCTGCTACAGAGCGCTGAATATCAAGCCTCGGCATCCTTTCAGATCACTTTTCCCTAACCATCTCCAGATGTTGATCTTGTCTTTGCCTTCCATTTCTCTCAAGTATTGCCCGTTGTTCTAGATTTTGATTCTTAAATGGTTTTACGTGTTACATTTTCACTAGGTAAAGTGTGGATATCTTTAACAGTAACAACCAAACATTCAGTCTGCTGTTTGACATAACATCCCAAAGTGTTCTCGCTGGCAACGCAGATTTTGCGGCCTATGAGATCAACTTTTCCCCTGTCTCTAGGCACGTATAGTCTATCGATATCACTCTTAGCGTGCAATTCCTTGTTTGTTGTCATCATATTCCTACTTTTTCAATCCGATTCCTCAAGTTCATTGCTTGTCCATCTAACAATATCAGCGACAAATCGCATTAAAAGGACAGCCTATGTACTCATTTCTTTGATCTTGTTTTTTCAAATGTGTGTACTTACCACAATAAAGTTGACTTTCTTGAGTTGTTCTCGTCTAAATAGTTTTCTTTATCACAGTCATTGTCATACTCCAAGATACACAAATACATATATCCATTCACCTCAGTATACTAAATTCCCTAGTCGCTGGACAGTTCTCCGCCATCAGGTCTCATGCCAATAGTAGAAAGGAATATCGTTTTTATTATTATTATTATTATTATTATTATTATTATTATTATTATTATTATTATTATTATTATTATTATTATTATTATTATTATTATTATTATCATTATTATTTTGCTGCTTAACTATTTCATTTTTGTATGATATTGTAAGGATAGCATAATTTGAAGTCTATGGAGTTATGCTAGCTTTTAATATTTGGAGACCCATAGAAAGACGCAATTATATACAAATACACACACATATACATACATACACATAAACACATACATGTAGAATTGTGTGCACATGTGTTGTCTGTATATAATTGTATGTTTATTTTTAAGTGTTACTATGTCTTACGAAATGTAACGAATAATGTTACACATTATATGCAAGTGACAGCTATATTTTGTTAGATTACTTCACTCTTCACAGCTTAGGTTCAGGCTACAAAAATAATTTAGATAAACCATGCAGCGTTTAAAACAAAGAAAATTCTTGCTCGGTTCCCTTATGTCAACGAAACTGGAGACACAACTTCAGCAGTCAATTTGTTTGCACTATTTATATGTACGGTATTCCGTAATTAATAGCACTGTGGGTCACGGGCTTTGGCAAATAAATGATTTAATCACGAACGAATCATCTTGTATCGAGGTAAGGATTATAGTTTTCTACGTCGCAAGTGATTTAACTGGGTCTGAGTAGACAGAAACTGCGTGGTACCCAAATGATGGACGATGTTTGTAATTCAAAGGCCGCATTATCTCGCATTATTGCACGCTGCTACTATCTAATGACCAGGTTAAGTATAGAAATATGTGTATGCGAAACACAGTCGTTTATACAACAATTCAATAAGTACGTAATTACGTCTATTGTTCAACCAGAATACTACTCCTTGAAACGGAAATGCTTCTACTTATTTTAGCGCAGTCACCTGTGCTATCACCCAGTACAATAATTTTCTGTACAGCTTTTTTGTTACGTCTAAAAATATATAAGTATAAATTTCGCATTTTCAAGTTGGGTGTGAACTAATGTTGTGATTTTCAAGAAAATGATTCTAAAATACAGTTCTATATTTAAGAGATAAGGAATTATGTACATTAATTATATGGGCTCTGATTCCTAAAGTATTTTTCGGCGTTGTTGTTGTTGTTGTTATTGTTATTATTATTATTATTATTATTATTATTATATTATTATTATTATTATTATTATTATTGAGTGAGAGAGCAGTTCATGCCATCAAAGTGACACTGGGGTAAAATATACGAAGCCCAATATACCCATCATGACTACCCGTCTGATAAAGGTACACCAGGCACATGCATCACAACCATATGTGCGCGACATGGTGATCTCATATCAAGATAAACAACACATGACCTTGCAGGTGGGGCCCAGTTAGAATTTTCTTCAGGTTGAGTAGCCCATCCTGCTCAAAAGGTCCCTGAATAAGGGTTGCTTTAGGATGTTGAACGAAACACCTATGTTTCCAGAGGTGAACCATTCAAACTCCAAAGAATCCCTCTCAACACATGGCCATGATGCTCCCCCACTACTTCTGCTCGTGATCAGAGATGCACATATCGTCAGCCACTAAGGGACATGCTCAACTGGTTAAGGTCAAACAACTGACAAGCAAATCTGTGGTATTGAGCAGAATATTTGCTGTAGCCCATCTTTTATACCAAGAGAAAACAATGTACATGATAACACTTCAAGCAAACCTGTGGTATTGAGCAGAATATTTGCTGTAGCCCATATTTTATACCAAGACAAAACAATGTACATGATAACACTTCCAGTCAGTTAAGATCAGAAGCCATGATTATTATTATTATTATTATTATTATTATTATTATTATTATTATTATTATTATTATTATTATTCAGGTCACTACTTGGAATCGAACTTGGAATCTTGGGGTTAGTAGCTCGTGCTCTTAACCTTACGATTGCAAGTTCGATTACAAGCAGTAACCTAAATAATAATAATAATAATAATAATAATAATAATAATAATAATAATAATAATAATAATAATAATAATAATAATAATAATAATAATAATAACAACAATAGTAATAATAATAACAACAAAAACAACATCGAAAAATACCTTAGGAATGAGAATCCAGATTCGAAATTTCCCCAAGACACCTGATGAAGACTGGGGGTATACCAGCCGAAACGTTGTGTTAAACAAGATGTGGACAAATATCAGTTAAATGCAAATAATGTAAATAATGCATCTAAAATAGTTGCTTAATATGAACTATAAATAAGAATATGATAACGGTGAAATATTTAGAATAGATTGCGTTAAATTCTAACATAAAATTCTAACGTTAATATTCTAAGTAGGTTCTTGAATGCTATTTTTCTTGTTTCTAGGCAGAAAGGTTATTGAAAGTTATTTAATAGAATCTCTGACAGAAGATATCAAGAATTATATCAGCTCCATATACTCATGTATCACATGCCAAATATACTTCTCGCTCAAGGGAGACAAGAATGTTAGATTCTATCATTGAGAAGATTAATATATATATAAATGCAGAGTGGCTGAATACATACACATACGCATACAAGCAAACACAAAAATAGACACATATATATATTTATATATAATTGTCTGGGTCAAATAAAGATAATATCGTAGTATAATAGGGGATGTTTGCGATGAAGATATTTACTAGATAAAGTGAAATATTTTTTTATTATTATTCTCACTCCACGGTTTTCAAAATGGATACTAAAATCTATTAACAACAATAATAGAGATATATGGAGTGGCAGTGGTATCGCAAGCCACATGTATATGATTTGAATTGAGTAAACTTGCTCAATATAAATAATTTGTTTTAATAACTGCAGCAAAAACGTTATAATCCAAGACAGCAACATTGCTACATTCGACATCGACTTATAATCGATGACGTATATGTATTTAGGCGTGACCATGGGTACCTCTGACTGTGCGTTGAGCTTCAGTCTGTATTTAAGCACATGTATGTGTGTGTGTGTGTGTATTGGTGAATGTTTTAGATATTACCAATGCAATTGAGAAAGCAAATCGTTTCTTTCTTTGAATTGTTTCCTTTGCATTATTTGACCTGCAACGTATTGCAAATACTCCTCTGGCACAGTCGAAGTCAAATCTGAAGTGAAACATGTTTCCATTAATTGGTATGTACGATGTATTTGTGCAACACATCCGCTTAGTATGGGGCATTCTAACTAAAACACGCTTGTGTATGTGTCCATGTGTGTGTGAATGAGTGTGTTTGCGAGCACATGTTTGTGTTTGTGTATGTGTAGTTAAGTATGTGTGTGCTTGTGAGCATTTGTTCATGGTTTTGTCTATTTAATATTTTCTATACTCGGAACTCTGTAATATTTCTTGGTGATTTTATGTCAATTAAAATAATTATCATCATTAATTTTAATGTCAAATTTTGTTTCGTTGTCATCAGCAGCAAGATGATTTTCCTGACCACCAAAGCGGATATCGTTATTATGTCTACCAACCATAACATTTTCGACACTGTCACTGGCGTTGTTTTCGTCGTCGCCGTTTTTGCTGTCTTCGTATTTCTTCATGATCAACACACGCAACAAAATTATTGTACTTTTTCTTATTTTACAATAACATCAGTAACAAAATACACAGCATAGATATATACTGTTGGTGGTACTAAAAAGAAAAGACAAATACATTTATCGTGGTGGAGGTGGTAGTGGTAGTGCTGTTGTTGTTGTTGGTGGTGGTGGTAATAGTAGTAATGATTGTAGTAGTAGTATTAATGAATGTAGTAGTAGTAGTAGTAGCATTATCATCATCATCATCATCATCACCAGCAGCAGCAGCAGTAGTAGTAGTAGTAGTAGTAGTAGAAGTAGTAGCAGCAGCAGTAGCAGCCGCATGTGCTGTCCTTACCACAGGTGCTGGCAGTGGAGGTGCTGTGCGTACAAAAGACTGCATGCTCCTAATTATTCCAAATTTATGAATTCAGTTTAAACTTACACCTCACCTACTCACTCAGTCTACATGAAAAATAAAAAATAAAGCTACGTGCTTATATAAAATATGATAGAGAGTATAAACTGTATCTTCCGATGACCTTATTCGCTTGTTACTGATATTATAAAAGCCAGCAAGTCTATAGATCTTAATCAATTCGAAGCCATTTTGCTTTTGTGTTTTTGACAATCTATCGTGCCTAATTAAGCGGTAGACATAAAATTAAAGTGAACTTCATGTTGCTTTAACCTTTACGTTTGCTCCATCGTTTTCCAATTATTCTCTTTTATTTTTCCGACACATTTCAAGTTCACGCAAATCATATTGAAGCGGACATTCGAATAGATGCATGAAAACCATACGCATACACGCACTGTACACACATATGAACACTCAAAGAAATAGGAACACGAACACAAGCACCGATGCGCTAATGCACACGCATGACCAAGTACACCGGGCATAGCGCTTTACTAAATTCATGTATCATGATATATATATATATATATATGTGTGTGTGGTGTGTGTGTGTGTGTGTGTGTGTGTGTGTGTGTGCATACATACACATATGCACGCCCACGGACACATGAACACACAAACACACAACCTCACACACACATAACATACTTGCGGGATTGATTAAATTTCCATTTATGTACTATTAATCGTACTGCAAGCACTAAGATACACGTATGTCCTTTCGGTATTTCTTTTACGAAAGTTTTGATGTGAAGGCAGAATTGTAAATTTGGGAGGTTTCTTCATCTAAATAAGTTTTTGCACTGGATGCTGCTTACGTTTAAACGCCCAAGTAGTTAATCTATCAATTAATTAATGAATTTGTCAATTTATTTCTGGACATATATGTATCTCGGTAAAATCCAACTCGAATTCTTTCATCCTGTTGATTCGCACAAAGTAGCGACTAATGCAAATAACCAAACATATATTCATAATGCGTAGATATTAAAAACTTCAATTAAGGGAAGGTTTGGAGAAAATTTCATTGAAAAAGGAAAAACGGGTGCAAGTAAAATCTATGACAAAATCTACATGCATTAATTAAGCAATTATAATCTACAGTAAAGTAGAACAATACAATCGTGTAAAAAATAATGTGAAAATGAGCTTAACAATGTACGATGTGTATATTATACATACATACATATATATACACAAATATATAATAATTCCAAATATAGGATAAAATTTCAATATTAATTTTTTACCAGTGGCCAACGTAAGAAAAAATTTCCCTAGACTGTAAATATTATATTTTATGTGTGTATAAGAGTTATACACTGAGGGAAAGTCACTAAGTAGTTTTCCATCACGCTAGAAATGGGAGAAACCACGAAAAAACTCTTCTTATTTTCGCACGTTGAATGTAGGCAGGCAGGACAATTTGAGGGAATTCAAAAATGATTAGTCATTCACATACTTCGAAGTTTCACCCTTAACGGTTAAATACAGTAATTAATTAATTAATTAATCAATCAATGCATTAAACCTTTTTTAGCGGTTTAGAAATAGAGCCCGATAAAATAAGTACCAGGATTAACAAAAAAATATCTTCCCGTATATCTTCTTAAAATTCTTTAATCAGGATCCACTTCTGGTTTTACGGGATACGCATACGTGTTACAATATTTGGGATATTGTTGACTGTAGCATGTGCAGAATGACAGTAATATATGAGCTGTTGTTAATGCAATAAAAATTAATTTTTGACCCCTTAATCCTCTATGCTGCGTGAATATTTGAAAGTGGGTGCGATCGCATCTTTTGAAATATATCGCAGCAGATGAATCTGTATCGATACAAATGCGCAGATTATTCTCCCTCAAATATATTGCAAGCTACGCGTTACACTTAGCATTAAACAGAATATTCTTCCAGGATTTATACATCTACGGTGTGGTTCTCCAACTTACATTACCGCCTGGTTAATTGCGTTTTCGTATTTATCTACAAGATGATGGTATTTTGGAAAGCAGGTGTGAACAGTCTCTGGGTATTTAATACTAGTCTGGTACATGTTAAATGATGATAGGTAAACCTTATTTATCGGCACCATTAAAACATCTCTGATGTTGGCAAATTCTTCGCCTGCGTCGTTGCCTCGAATATTATACGGGTGACTCCATGTATGTAAACATTATATATGACATTGTTTGGTCGGAAAGATCAACAACGTGCCATGATCGGCAGCTATGTTCTAGGGTTTGGTATGATCGTCCATGTACATTTGTTTGTGTGTGTCTGGGGGAAGAACATACAGAATATAAAGCTTCCGCATTTCGGACAGAAACTAGCATATTTTATATTAGATAGCTTCTGTTGCGGGGATGGTGCGTTTAACCATTTCTTCATATCCAGGTGTTTTGTTCTTAATAAGGTAGTTACATATCCGAAAAATGTTATCTTTCTCGTTGTAAAAATTGTATACATGAACTATTATAATTGTTTTCATGATTGGTTTGATATTTTCTATCAGCTAAGTTGTCATGCCGGTGATATTTTCATATATTGTATCTTTCTTTAACCTTATCGCGTCTTTGTACCAACTAGACAGAACTCTTCCGCTTCGTTTCAACTCCATGAGACATGTCCCCCTTAGAATTTAAACTTTGTATAGTGAGAAATTTTGATGAAGAGAATTTGGTACGTAAATATTTGATTTGAAAGTTCAGTTGGATTGAGAGTCGAGACACAAGTAATAAAATAGTTAGCTTAGCATGGTTCCTCCATTAATTTTGAATTTGTTATTAATTCATAACATGGTATGTGGACAGAAATATTAAAGCAATGGTTATGCTAATGAAAGACACACGGTAGGATCGAACAAAAAGTCGAGTATAAGATAATTTCTATTAAAACATAGTAAAACATTACGGAGATATTTTTATACGATTATTAAGAGGCATTTAAACCAACGGTAATATATAGTACAGAGAAATACTTCTATTCATCTCCTTTTTCTGGTCAATTTATATACGACATAATACTGATATCATTACACGTCATATATTTCGGATAAACTGTTTTACTGTCAATGGTGGCTTATAAGAGAAATTGATACGAAAGTATTTCGATAACCAATATAGAAAGTTATTGTAAATATATGCATTCATACGGATAAACATACAAATCCATACGTATACACATATATATTCATATGTAAGCCAATATACATAAAATATATGTCTAGAATTCGATATCAGAGACTTTGAATGACTTCATTAACGACGTCGAGCCGCTAACACATCAATTCGGGGATGATATTGTATACATCGCCGAAAACACAAACCAAGCTCTTCAGTAGGCTTTAAGATAAAACGCATTAAAACGAAAACTCATGCGGTTTTTTCGACGTAGTACAAGGTAGATATACTAAACGAGTGAGTCTACTAAGGATGGTACACAGTGACTATGCAACAAATCCCGGATGCTGAAATCTCGAAGAGAATAAAAGCGGAACGGAAGGTGTAGTTAACTCAAAGGACAATATTATATGCCCCAGATCCTTTAACAACATCATTTTACCTGTTCACTTATATACGAGACCTGGGCTACTACAAACATGAGAGAACATCGTTCGGCGTCGATGCAAAGGACAATGCATGACTCCATGCTGGAAATAACAGTACGACAGACTATTCGAAAGGAGATAACTCGAGAACTATGCCGAGTGAACGATGTTGCACAATACCGAAAGCACAAGTGTCTCTGTGCAGGATAAGTTGGAAGGTTCACAGTCAACACATGTCTCAGAGCATGCAGATGGCGGGAGGTATACAAAAGATCAAAGAAGGCCACTCGAACGACCTCCAAAACACACATATATATATATATACGTATGTTTATATATATATATATATGTATATATATATATATATATATATATATTATATATATATATATATGTGTGTGTGTGTGTGTGTGTGTGTGTGTGTGTGTGGTGTGTGTGTGTGGTGTGTGTGTGTGTGTATGTGTGTATGTATATGTATGTGTCTGTGTGTGTGTACGCATATCTATACGGGTGTACATCTGTATCTGCATATATGAACTGCAGGGAATTCATTCTTCTGAGATTGAGTATTCATAATCATAATATTTTAACATTGATCATCGTTGTAAGTACAAATGATAAATCATTAGATAAATAAAAACACTGTCAAACTTCACTATAGAAATAGCAATGTCTTTGTAAAATACAGGAGTGTTTTCTGCCCAACTCTGTATATATAGCTGCATATAATTTGATAGCTAAATATGTTACACTGTCGCCATAGAGTCCAATATGTAGAAGAAATTAATTCTATGAATACACTTCTCTGAGCATATACATAACTGCTCTAATTGCAGAGAAATTACTGACAACTGGCTATTACAATGGCGTATATATAAATCTACGCTGTGATATTCTCCTTTATATTCATTCAGACATCTCTATACGCAAACAGACATAGCGTCTGATGACATAAATTCTCATTTGAATGTGGTACAGACAAACGTGAACATGTGTATGTAGATTCATATATATATATATATATATATATATATATATATATATATATATATATATATATATATATATATATATATATATACATATATATATATATATATATATATATAATATATATATATATTTAAAATGTATCTAATCGAAAACGATGTAGGTCACAAATTCGAGTTTCATCTCTCATTATCCTTTATTTAGGTCAATTACCGAGATCTAAACTGAGACCTAAAGAGTTACGATGCAATACATAAAAAATACTTATTCTCACGAAATAGTCAATTTGAGTATGATCACTGTAGTTATGCCGAAATATATATATGTGTATGTGTGTGTATGTATGTGCGTGTACGCATGTGTGTGTGAGTGTTTGTATGAATATATGTATATGTAATACATATATGTTTATATGTGTGTATGCATGGCTATATTCATATATACGTAAGCGCACACCTTTTAATACAAAAAATAAAAAGAAGGGTACCATTCTACGTAAGAGAAAATCTATTTATAAAATTTCAAATAACACCCCGCAGAAATACATACGCACATACAAAATCATACACTCACAAATGAAAACATACAACGCAAACACACTCCGTCGTATTTTTTACATTCTTTCGATGTTTCGTTGTACATTCCACGTGCAAAAATACTAATATCAATACTTCGAAGAATCTTTCGCTTTGCAATTACAAAGGACAAAACAACAGACTCTCCCCACTTCGCCCATTGTAATATCTAACTCAGGCCCACAACATCATTGTGGGTGCTTTATTAAGTTCGAAAGCGCACATTCGCATCTGTTAGTGCATCTTGATCTGGCATGGGATAATATTTTAAATTCTACCCCACCTTAGTTTACTACAATAAAATTACCCCATGCACATACAGGGATGCATATTGAAGCAGTATGCAAAATGGAGAAGCATCAATGTGGTTAACAGCCTTGGAAGTCTATAAAAATAAGTTTCTTAAGGTTTCATCTTTGGAAATTCACATTCACCCAGGTTTTCGAAATAATGACACTCCAGAATAAAATAAGAAATGCAACAACAGAGTTTCCCCATTTTTCGCAGGACACATATAGCAAAATATTAGGTAAATTCTTTGTGAATGACTAGTTGAAATATGGTTTGCATAAATAGAATTCTTCTTTCTTCTCCATATTGTTGAAAACTTTTGGACTTCAAATTGTTTCTAAGAGCAACACAGAACATTTGACCATTCCGGCAAACACTTGAAAACAATAGATCTTCAGTATATGAATCCACACAAATTCTTAGAACTGATTACTGCCCGCAACTAAAATCATATAACATACGTCTCGTTTTTTTATTAGTTAATTGTAATTTCCTTTACATCCAGGGCACATTTAGCAGTATTTTCATACAGAAAAAGACACAGGGTCTAACGAAAGTCAAAAATAGCTGAAGGAATAACCACATATATATTAGTGAGTACCCAAAAGAAACCGGAATTTCGTAACATTATGTTATTCACTTTGTTTTACATCTTTACACTTTTACTGCCTTCAAAGTACTTTCCATTGGAAGCAATGCATATGTCCTGGCGCGTTTTCCACTATTCGAAGCAATGCTGGAATTCTTGCGTAGTGATGCCTATTAATGCTTCCGTCATTTTTTCACCTCTTCCACATCAGCAAATTCCTTAGCACCAGCTTTCGTTACCAGTGATGACCTTCGAAAAAGGGTCTGGATCAACTTCCAACTGCTCTTTAAACTCAAGACACGCGTTCAGTCGTGAGTACTTTTGATCTTCTGTAAGCAAGTTAGACAAACATTTTCTTCAACTCTTTTCATTCACAATTTCTTGTTTAGAATTCGTAGGTAGGAGCTCAGTAACACAACAGTCATATCAAAATGTCATATCAATGTCAATTCATGAATTATCTGAATGAGGTGGGTTTTCAAGTGACAAGTGACCATTCCTAAAGGAGGAGAGGAACCACTCGTTAGTTTGTGTTTTGGTCTTAGCAGGTTCTTGTAAGTTGTTTGAAGCATGACAGCTCTTTCGGCCGCCGTTTTCCCCAGGAAAAAAAAGAATTTCATGGAAGCACGCCTTTCCTTCGTTTTAGCCAACGCAAAAATCGATGAACATGGGAGAAGCGCTGCAACCCAAAGACGCACTACGTGGCAGTACTTAATCAATTGAAGACACCGATCGGCAGACTGATACCTGAGGGTCGTATCAAATGGCGTCTGGCGGTGGACGTCTGATCTACAACGGGCTTGTTCCACAGAAAGCGATTAAAGTTACATATGGGTATCCCCTCGTAAGTGGCGATTGTATAATAATATATCGTATAAAATATCTAAAAGTTACGTATCTTGTCATAATATCGCGAGTATACTGTCAGTGTTTCTTCAGGATGAGGGTAGACCCGAAAAATATTCTGTACAGTGTCTTTCAATCCATTTTCGATAACTTTCGCAGTCAAATTTCCCATACAAGATACATACATATTTATGAACATACATACATGCGTCTACACACGTGTGTCTGTGTATGCGTGTACGTGAGCGAGAGAGAGAGAGAGAGCATGTGAACGTGTTTATATATCTTTTCTACTCTTGGCACAAGGCCCAAAATTTTGGGGTCAATCGATTAGATCGAACTCAATATGCATCTGGTACTTAGTTTGTCGTCTCCGAATGGATGAAAGGCAAAGTCGACCTCGGCGGAGTTTGAAATCAAACGTGCAAACGTTTCTGCCAGCTTGCCGCTGTCTTAAAATATTGAAAGATATATTTCCTAATATGTTCGTAAAAAAGACCAAATGGCGTGCTAATATTTCTGCCAGCTCGCCGCCTTTCAGTGCGTGAATATTAATCTTACATGTGCAAACGTTCTACTTACACTACTCAGATTTTCAGGCGAACGCTTTCCAAAATATGAAAATACCACTATTTATATAAATCCATAGATGATTAATTCTATAAATTTTTTATCGCATTCAGCTCATTAGTTTAAAGCTACAGATTCTCTGAAACATTCTTATTTATGTTTCTTATTTGTTTGAAGGAATTTCTTATACTATTGTGTTTCTTATTTGTTTGATATTTCAAATTTTAACTTTGTTTTCAATTTGCTGTTTTTTAACTTATCGTTTGCAAAGAGACTTGTAAACAATGAGAACGGTAATACCTGAGGGCAGGAAAGGAATATGTTCATACCAGTGCGCGCACACACATACATACACATATATGCACATTTGTATACATACACATGCAGACATAAATATACATATAAACACACATATCTATATGTGTCTGTGTCTGTGAGTGTCAGTGCGTTGTGTATATGTTTGTGTATATGTGTACATAACAATTTTGAATGTTTCTTGAAAGTGTGTAGAGTTTGCAACCATCTGCGATAACATGTTTCTATGTATCAAAATGAGTTTATGTGGCAATAACATTACATGTGGTAGAATTATCTCTCAAATGACAGAAATAGCGATACTCTCAATGGCTGTACTAAAACATTACGATTATATTTTTCAAATTTTATTTTTGTTCTAAGTACATATCTTTAATAGAAACTGCAATATAATTTACTTTCTACTACGCTCTAGTACACTTTCTATTCCATTCATTGCTACCGAAAACTCAAATATTTTGGCAATAACATATATTACAGTCATGTTATAACACATTGTAAATAAAAAGATGGTTTGAGACATTCGAATCCGAAATATTTAGGTTTATTCTCTTAGTAGAAATATAAATGGAATCACCACTATGAAAGTAATACCGACTAATTATGGAATATACAATATCTATATATACCATATATTATGTCTGTGTTCATGTTGACGACAGCTGATATATTGTGGTATTCGATATTTGAACAACAGAATATAAAAAATCTGCTAGAGAAGCTATTTGATGCGTAGGTAGATGTACAACTACGCGAGCACCTGTAGGCATAAATATATATTACAATTTCATAAAACTTTTTAAAAAATCAATAACAGAATGCCGCCCGCAACGCGATAAATCGTAGTAAATTTCTCTCGTATATTTATTAAAATTATAAGATAAAATGAATTTGTTGCTAGTAGAAGTCATACTTTATCGAAACCATATAATTATAAATATACAAAAATTTAAGGGATAAATCTGATTATAATAGAATTACCCTGCCCAGGTTATATTTCGCTTCATGGCGTACCTTAATATTACATTAGCAATACAATCATTTGTCACAAATGCCATTTTATGTTGCTTAATTTCATAATAACATAACTTCCTATAACATGATAATAACAATATTTTCAAATTTAGCTACAGGGGCAGCGATTTTGAGAGGAGGGAATGAGTTGATTAAATCGACCCCAGTGTTCCACTAGTACATATTTGTTCAACCCAGAAGGATAATGGGCAAAGTCGACCTTAGAGGAATTTAAACTCAGATCGTAACGACTGGCGACATACCGCTAAACATTTCGTCCAGCGTGCTAAGGATTCTGTGAGCTCTTCTCCTTATAACATAATAATGATAATAATAATAATAATAATAAATAATAATAATAATATTGATAATAATAATGATAATAATAATAATGATGATAATGATGATGATGATGATGATGATGATGATAATAATAATAATAATGATAATAATAATAATAATAATAATAATAATAATAATAATAATAATAATAATAATAATAACAGCAAATATTCTGCTCAATACCACAGATTTGCTTGTCAGTTGTTTGACCTTAACCAGTTGAGCATGTCCCTTAGTGGTTGACGATATGTGCATCTCTGATCACGAGCAGAAGTAGTGGGGGAGCATCATAGCCATGTGTTGAGAGGGATTCTTTGGGGTTTGAATAATTCACCTCTGGAAACATAGGTGGTTCTTTCAACATCCTTAAATAACCCTTATTCAAGGACCTTTTGAGCGGGATGGGCTACTCGACCTGACGAAAATTCTAACTGGGCCCCACCTGCAAGGTCATGTGCTGTTTATCTTGATATGAGATCACCATGTCGCGCACATATGGTTGTGATGCATGTGTCTGGTGTACCCTTATCAGACGGGTAGTCATGATGGGTATATTGGGCTTCGTATATTTTACCCCAGTGTCACTTTGATGGCATGCACTGCTCTCTCACTCAATAATAATAATAATAATAGTAAGAACACCGGGGACGTTTAACAAGTAAGAGCGATAAAATACTTCTCCGAAATCTATCCAAAACGATCTCGATTAAAGACAACAAATGCAGACTAAAATATCGGACTATATCCGAGAAAGTAATGCCCATTAATATTTATTTATATTTCCGAAATGAAATTATCTGTGCATCATGTCAATCACTCGCACATCACGTGTAAGCACGCTCGCCATATTACGATCCAATCAACATCAGACGACTTTCGTCCCCAACCACCATACACGGAAAATAATAGATAATAAATTATATAAGTAATACCTATATTATTCAACTCAATGATATCAAACAGGAAATACTCACCAAAACTACAAATAACCTCACGTGTAAAACCATTTAACACCAAAAATTCACGGACCGGCACCATACGAAAATGATGACCATCAAAATAAATGGTCAGATGTTATTCCTCATGTCTCGCAAATAAAATAAAAACCGCATAAATGGTTACGTGAGGAATTATTTTATAGCAGTGCTCTAGCCACAGAACTAAAACACATAAAGTACATATAAAATCTGGAAGAAAGAGAACTTCGATAAAGATTTTGATACCGCACTGAACCCCTATAACCTAGTTAACATATGGAGATGTAGTCTCAAAAGAAACAAAAAAAAACATCACAAAGAGAAATACAACACTTAAAAGGAAAGATGCGCCAGGTAAACGTAGATAGTAACCACGCAGCAATGTTAAATATTTTGGACCCGAATGTGCTCCGAAAGAGACCACTGAGACTGTTCTCGTAGATTCCTAGTGTCAATCGTAGGCCATCATCGTTCATATTCTCATTAGCACCGTAAAGAAATCATGAGTTGCTTTAACGTTGAGGATTTTATTCAGCTGTAGTAATTTTGAGGGTTTGATTTATCCTATTACATCCAGGCCTATTACATCCTATTACATCTGGAACTTAAATTTAAAGACCTAAAATTGATGACTATAATGATGATAATAATGGAGATGATATTGTTGATGATCATGGTGATGATGATGACAGATTCTATTCTCTTGCCACCGGAATACTTTCAAAGATACAATGAATTCTATTCACGTGTGAATTGAACCATTTGAGCAGTAAGAAACGAAAACGAATTATTTTTATTTACATAAAAAATTGAAATGTATAATGATGAAATTAACTGTCATAAAAGAGTGCAATACAGGAAAAGTCAGCATTTGCATCAATCGAGTAAAAGAGCTGGTCCGTATTCCGAATATTTCTTCTTACAACATTTCCAAAGTTATTTTATTACTGTCGGCTTTGATTAATGTAATTGTCAACATATTTGTTGACATTAAAGATGTATCGGGTTTTGTGGTTTGGTATATTTTCAGAAAGTTTAATGACCGTGTTTATGCCACCAATTTAATCTGCTATACTAAATTTTTCATCATCTATTTTTGTTTTCAGTTTTTCTTTGTTTTAAAATGTTGGTGTTTCTTTTCACGGTTTTCAAAAAAAATTTTTGGAGTGTCTTATAACCCTCTCCTTTGTTACCGTTTCTTTCAATCATCTCCTCTTACCGCCGCTACAGACAGAGACATCACTTTCCTAGTAAACGGAAGTTTACCAAATAAAATATATAAAAAATATCCAGAAGCAATACTGTATTACTTTTTGTATTCCAAAATAAACGGTAAGGACACAATATTATCAAAGCATTAGAAAAAAAATTGCATGATGTAAAACGTGATGATATCACAATTTTTCCTGCATTTGCGTTATTGATATCTGCTCAAGGCAAGCAACAACAAATGTAACATCAACAACATATGTGAAAACCAGCCACGAGAAAAGTAAGAACAACACCAATAGAAGCAGCGACAGGGGCAACAACAAAATAGGTAATAATAATAATAATAATAATAATAATAATAATAATAATAATAATAATAATAATAATAATAATAATAATAATAATAATAATAATGAGAAGAAGAAGAAGAAGAAGAAGAAGAGAAGAAGAAGAAGAAGAAGAAGAAGAAGAAGAAGAAGAAGAAGAAGAAGAAGAAGAAGAAGAAGAAGAAGAAGAAGAAGAAGAATAGCAACAACAAAAGTAATACTCGTAATGATTTCTTTATTAATTATGTACAAAGGCCGGAGGTGATATAAACATTTAAAAAAACACTATTAACTTCGAAAGGGTTTTTACAAAGACTGACTACTAACACAAAGACGAGCAGGCTACGAAAGCCGTTATGCTATATATAATTCTTAGATTTAAAGAATGCGAGAGAAAAATTTGCAAGAATGATTTAAAGTATATGGTTAAAACACGATAATTGAAAATACTAATTTATACAAAATTTAAACAACCACATCCGTTGTTCAGGCTACCTCCCATTTCTTATAATACAAGTGGCGTGCCTCCTCGAGATATAGTTAAGGGTAGGAATTCTTATATATTACATGTGCTGCTGTTGTGCAATGAATGCAAATGAAAGGACACGTTTTCTGGATTGAGAATTTTAACTGATATTTTATTTTCTCCTGTTTAAAATATTTTCCATTTAATTCCCGATATTTCATTTAGATATTTATTATGCATATTGTATAAGAAGTTTCCTATACATTGTCATTGATACCATTACCCGTGAAATGAATTTCTTTCAGGTCGGGGGCTAGTACAATCCAACACACAGGTCAATTGATCTCTTCAACAAGATATGGATTCTTCCTCAGTAGACAGTGTTTTTATTCGCAAGAGACGTATCCTACATCGCATGTGATTTAGATATGCTTACTTTACTTCTCTTTCGAGCTGTAGTCCACTAATGTGAAATTTATGATGAGAAAGTCCGTTTTCCTCCACTGATCTATGTTTTGTTCTCATTATTTTAATACGTTGGGTGCATGGGCTATGAGGAGATACATTTTAGTCATTTAGTGGGAGTTGTCGTAGTTTCTATTATTTGATTCCTTCAATTCATTGGTGGAGAATGGGCTCTTAAGCCTTATGATTGTTCGTCATAATAAAGACCAGCGAATTAAAATTGCTGCCACCTGCGTTTTTTCTGTGGTTACCAAATGATCGAAACACTATATTTTTAGTTGACGTTCTTTTTTTTTTTCATTTATATCTTCTGTGTAGAAAGTTTTTAAATTTGTCTAGCTACCAAAATTGGTCTAGCTACCAAAATTGATCTAGCTACCAAAATTGGTCTAGCTACCAAAATGATAATCCCTTAGTCGTCTACAATAGAAGTTGTGTTTTATGATCTCAGTACTCTCTACAAGACAGTTTTTGTATTGTTTTCGTTCTTGTAAAATCATAAACACCTATATATTCATAGAAATATACCCGACGCTACGCAGAAAGATTATGCATCATCACTTAATACTTGCATCTATTTTACTACGAAGGGGAAAATTTGCAAACAATCGGCATTGACTTCAATATCTCTGGAAAGCCGCTTGTGTTCTTTCTACTGAAATATTGCTGAGCTAGTTTATAATCAGCTTGCACTTATTTTCCGGCATCTGTTTATAATATGATAGATATATTATTATAATTTCTGCCTCTCACAACGTATGATAATTTAATTGAAATATACTCCAGATCTGTCTCTATTTCGTGTTCCAAAAGGAGAAAACCCGTTATGTTCTACGCAAGACGAATATACTTACGTCAATAGTCCCAAAAATAAATTTGGATATATGGTTTCAATCCGGTGTAGAAACTGTTACCAGGCTCTGGAATTTTTGCAATATTCTGTATATTGCAACCCCCTTTATGAAAAGTGAACGGCATCGAGGATCCTGTCGCTATTCCTGTTCTTCTCCACGGGATACATGTGTGCACAATGGTGTTATTTTTTCTGTCGATTTCTACTCGATATATTTAAAATGTACATATTTTCTTCTTATCTGTATTATTATTATTGTAAAATGCACATAAGTATTATACAAGTAGGAAAATACGATTAACATACTACCGGTTATAGAGAAGTGTTAATGATTCAGTGAATTAAACTAATAAACTTCCACAGGGTGACGTTCTAGGTAATATCAAATCGTTTACAATTCCAGTGACCTTCTGTTCCTATTGCCTCGAACAAAATGTGTACACAGAATTTACGAGTGAACGTATCCGACCTTTGGGAAATTGATACAAATCACGCCCTATAAATTGCTTGTTCATTTTCCTACAAAGACAATCTCTGTGACTTTCAAGAAACCTGTATTCTCTAAAAGAGCTGGCTATTGAAACCTATCTCCTCATCACTTATGTATATCTCTTCTTTAGCTTTTACATTCGTTAAAACAAGAATTATGCTATGATTATTTCCTTTTAATGTAAAATGTTCTTGCTCTATTTAGCGGAGGCTAATCCTAATCCCTAGCTGCACGTAATGTGTACCTAGTTACTTTACGCTATTTTTCTTAATTCTTTCCCTGATAGCCTCCTGTCATTCGCCTTGCTCCATCATGTCCCGAAGTAGAGGACCAGACTGGATCAGTCCGGTAGTAAAAGATCACACGATTTCTCGATGCTTAATAGATGTTAATACAACTAAAGCAACAACGATTATTGTGGTTGTTGTTGTTACTACTACTACTACTACTACTACTACTACTACTACTACTACTACTACTACCACTACCACCACCACCATTACAACCACCATGACCACCACCACCACCAACACCATCACTACTACTACTACTACTACTACTACTACTACTACTACTACTACTACTACTACCACTACTACTATTTTGAGCAAATAAGAAAACAATATTCTGTATTATTTTAACAAGAATTATTGCAGAAAATCGAACTTAATAAGCTGAATAATCAGAGAACGTGACTGGTTCATGTGACGAAATTGAAGAATGGAGAAAATTGTGCTAAGCGACGAATGTTCAACATTGCAGAACTCGGTCAGACGTCAACGTCAATTGCTAATCATCGCATCAGCACCATCAGTTCAGTTGCTTGATATCTAAATAGTATCTAAGGTTAATTTAATTACGTTGGTAATTTGACTACACATTTCCACCGGACATTTATATTCTATCGTCAAATTAATCAAATGATATATATTTTCAATCTTTTTCTTACCGTCTATTTTATACGGAAGGCCCTAACAACTACAAACAAGTTGAAATATGAGACTTATCGCGCACATCCGTATTTTTCGTTGTCAATTTATCAAATTTTTTATGTAAACTTAATGTTCTTAGACATTTTAATGTTTTTAGACATAAAGGAAAATAACTGTATATGTTTAGATGAAAAAAAATATGATTCGTATATATAAGACTCATAGTCGCGTACCCGGAAGCTTGATTTGTAACTACATGTTACCAGTTTAGTTTTGCTAACACTGCATCGGTTCCTCGGCGAGTGACATTTTATTCATGTGTCAGGTTGCGCATTAACTGGTGTGCGGAACTAGAAAAACAGAGAATGCACAGCCAATCGGTACATGTGTTAGCAAATGTGTGTATGTGTATGTACCTCTTTGCGTGACTCCTTGTATATATGTTATTTGATAGTTGTATTTGTGAGATTTAAGCAACCTAAATATGTTCATTTATATACTCGTGCCTCCATTACACAAACCACCCGCTACTAGACAAACGTCCTCAAATAGTCTCTACAAAATAATCACTATAAAATCTATTCTATGGTCCATTGAATGATGCCTACCAAATGTCAATTAAAAGAACGGTTATGTATTCATATTGCACGCCTTAATATCTAATCCTACCATATCTTGTACAACTCTGCTCATAGCCACCATACTGTCTTTTAGTAGAAACAATATTCATGTACACAATATATTGATTGCAGAAAAGCGAAATTACACATACAAGAACACACAGTTTATCCCATCCAAAAAAAATGAAGAGCTAAAATACAAAGAAAAATACAACAATCGCATCCGCAAACACCATCATCTTCTTATTACCTTGAACTTCCAAGTCAAACGTCCTTCCAAAGGTGCAGAATATATTTCTAAGTTGTACAGTATTTTGTCTTCACACAGCCAGATATTAAATCACTAGTCCATGCAAGCTATCGAACTTTCTGGTTCCTAAAAATAACACTTTAATTTAGAAATGTAACATATGCTTTCTTGTAGTAAATAGTGTCCTGAAGCTTGATATGCTTTTCTTAAACGTAGCGTTATGTAAAATATACGTTATCTAACGTGCATAAGCAAAGACACACACATACACACACATATCAGCATATACATATACATACACACACAAACACACACAAACACATACATGCGTATGTGCGTGAGTACGTACATATTTTCCTATTTATAGGGAACAGCTCTTCTTTATAAAAGTTTATTGATAAAACGGCAATGTTGTGTAATTACCTTATTAAGATTTGTTTATTATACGAGATTTTTCATTTAGTTTATATTACAAAGGTTCGAAATCAATATGCGAGTCAACCTTTTTTGACTTACCAGAACAACCTAGTGTTTAAGTCTAACGTTCAGATGTCAAACTACTTTACAAAATGTTAGAATACTTAAATATTTGCCTAGCCAAACAACGCCACTGTTAATGGGGCAATAAGAACTTATATTCCGAAAAGGAAATTGTGAAGAAGGATTTCAAGATAGTCATTCTTCCAAAATCTTAACAAAATACTAAAAGTGATATATTTTATTAACATTACGGTGTATGCGCACACTTATTTTACTTTAAATTTCTGTAGTAAAAGCTAGTGTTGTGACACAAAAGTTACCTCATCAAGCCCAAACATACAAATCGATAAAATAATTATCTCGTTGCAATTAGTAACCGGATTGATATACTCGACCACAACACTATTTGGCCGTGTCATAACATGACCGCTTTGGACGATTGAAATCAGAATTTAACAAATTTAAATAAATAAACGCCCACTTGAAAATGTGTATAGAAGTAGAGAAAATGACAGAACTTTTGTAGGTAAGTAATTTTGTATATAAGAACATGAAAGTATGTATATGTTAAAGATATCACTAAAAGAAATTTCATTTAAATCTTTCAAAAGCTGTATAATTATCCGTCTGTTTGATTATATATGTGTATAATAATAAAATGGCCATGAATACTGCACATTTTCTGCATTAGAGTGAATCATCATATGACCATCAGATACGTTACATAACGCAATTAAGTGTTCTGATAATTTTTTCGTAAATTCTTCTTCTTCATTAGCCCTAGCACAGAACTGATTGTTAGAAACAACGATCTTACATATGTAATCATTATGCAGAGTCTATCTTTGTATTGATTAATATATATATACTTGTACAACCTTTTCAAGGCAAATATATGATTTGCGAGAGGAAATGAGTGATGTAAGTAGCGAAATCGTCGCCAAGGTGTTGGAACGTATTTTATATTCAACCATGGATAAAGCATAGTTTCACCTGGACCGAATCTCTGGACAGTGCTATTCCTGCTGCCACGATCTTCAGTGATTGCTCCTATTAGAATTTCCTCTTTCTACAAA